>NC_092814.1:170915300-171215300 GCF_023375885.2 Dermacentor andersoni | reverse complement strand
GTCTTCCCCTCGTTAACCAATCGTCAGCCTCCTGTTCTAGAGCCTCATATATGTTTTCAAGCACTAGCCTGAGTTCGTCTGCTTTCTCCCTGGCTGCTACTAGGTTGGCCTGTTTCTTCTTAGCTAAAACTTTTCCTCTTTCTTCTAACTCAGAACAATCCCGGACCTCACTGATCTGGGATCACTGCTCTTTAACTTACCTAACACTTCTGCATCCCGCACAATACTGGTCAGCAGAGAGCATGAAATTTATTTCATTTCTTGTCTCCACGTTCGGGCATCTTCCAGGTCAACTTGTTCTTATTGCACGTCCGAAAGAAGGTATTAGTTATTCGATCGCCATGAATTACTTTACCAACGTATGTGCTCTAACATTCATTGAGTCGTCATAGTTGCTAATTGTCTGTTCCTTAGCCCGTTTTCATTTTTCCCCTTCGCACTGAGTTCACCCATGACTACAATACACAGAGTTTTAACATTTGCCATTGCTAATTTAACGTTTTCATAGAATTGTTCTACTTCTTCACCATCGTGACTGGACGTTAAAGCGTAGGCTTGTACTACCTTAAATTTATATGTCATATTTAGCGTTATAACGAAGACTGCTACCATTTCTTTATTACTGTAGAATTCAGCGACGTTGCCCGCTAAGCCATTAAGAATTAGAAATATTACTCCGAATTCTCTTTTATCCGGAAGGCCTCTGTACCAAAGAACGAGCCCAGTAGTCAGCACTTTGTGCCTCACAAGCTTCCCTAACCTCAATAAAACCTCACTAAGTACAATGATATCCCAGGTAATGTCTGATAATTCCTTAAAGAGCCCTGCTAAGCTAGCTTCACTCGACGTAGTTCATGCGTTGTACTTTGTCAGGTTAACTATCAGGTTCATAAAGGGTACCCCGCCTCAGAATACAAACGGTTCACCTTTAGGGCGCTCCGCCTCACGTTCCGTTGGCAATATTCCGTGGGCAACCGCACAAATACGGGGGCCGCAAAACGGGTCAAATTTGGAGGCAAGCGGCCCTTACTACTATACGTTGTGATATCACAGCAGGGTTGGGAATTACTTAAAGTTCGTTCATTATTTAGAAGACCCAGGTAGATCACATAAATATCCTCGATCTATTCAAAGGTCTCCCCTAGCGGTACAGTGCACTCATGCACAGCCATTTAAATCGTTTCAGCTTCCCTATACAGTCTCAGTCAGGAATACCGTCTAGTTCTTTGTACCTAACCACATACACGGCCGGACTACACTCTCCGTAGGTAGAGAGCGCGCGAATAGTCCAGTCCGGCCCTGTCCCATACTACTGTTTGGTTATGTCTAACGTGGCACCCATTTTCCACCACAAACTTTTTAGCATCCTTTCACGTTCCCTTCTACAAAGCACAACTTATGATGACTCCCGCTTTCATTCTGATGACAGCTACAGAAGCAGTATTACTGTTCAACAAACACAAAGGAATGTTTTAAATGCGCATGCAGGCCAACGGCGGCGAGTTTCTTTTTTTCTTCAGTTAAACTCATAAGGGGTTTCACTATCACATTCGGTGACTAGCGATTCTTGCAGACCTACTATCCCCCCCCCGCCCCCCCGACAGTATGCGCCATCCATTCTGTCTATCGAGTGAATGCATCTTAAGCACTGCGAATCTTTCTAGATATACCACATGAATATTTTAACCCGACCGCTATCACTATTATCCCCTTTCTTATTCTGATAGGTGTAGCACTGTTGAAAAAGCGATGAGGAACTCATTGACCTTTGAACAGTTATAGCTTCAAGATTGAGCTATCGGTGTCCCATTGGCATTTAGCTGCAAACACGGTGAGCCCGTACGGCTCGTTACCTCACACTTTAATAACTGCTTCAAATGGGTGTTGCGTCACCCTCGCGAGAAACAGCCCCCTCAAAAAAACAAAAACAAAATCTTAGTACTATTTCTTGATGTATTACCCAGTAGGCCAACGTCAGGTTAATCAAGGAAATTGCCGCTACGTAAACACAAGTCAAATATTGATTTTTGTTTTCGTTATTAAGACGGGACTTACTGAATTTGATGTCCCAGAGGCATAAATCTGGACAACGAAAGAAGTCGCGGCGAAGAACCTCAGGTCCTCTTTGATGCGGGACGAAAGAACGATGTGAACAGTAGTTTTGCATTGTGCCCCGATCAGGTTACGCTGCATGTATATCTATTTACGCACTGTTTGTGTCCAAGATACGTTTGCCTATTGCTATTTCCATAAGTCATTGATGCAGGTCAGCACGATGTTGAGAGAAGGAAGCCTTTAGTGACAACATGGATAATATCGCTGAGATCATATATTGCACTGTAGTGAACAAAAATGGTAGGTGACCCTAATCTTTGACTTAGGTGTCTCTCAGTGGCACTCGCACCTCGGTGTTGGTGTTCTTTAGGTTAAGCGAGCACACGTCTTTAGCCCTGGCACGATATGCGGGCGAGGACCGATGGAGGGCGAGAAGGAAGCGCAGCGCGCGCCATCTGGCGGGGCGTAGCCCCCTAGCGAGCGGCGCACGAAGCGCACCTTATGCGCCCTCTCCGGTGCTGATGTCAGAGCATGTAACGAGAGCGCGCGCGCAGCTGTTGCGAGCAAGCGAACGAGCGAGTAGGTGAGTGCCGGGACAGAACAAGCGAGAGGAAGAAGTGACGTCACATCCGCTCCGCTAGGCAGATGATAAGGCCATGCCAGGCAACTGCTTTCTGTTAATTAGCCGGTTAAATATCGTAACACCTTCTTGTGCGTGACGTCATTAGTGACGTCATTACTTCCGCTTTCTACTTCCGGGTTTCCAGGAATTTCGCCAAAGTCGTGCTCAGCTGGCGGGTCTCTAAATTATACAGTTCTGTGCTTTGGTGTGCGGTAATCAGTTATTTCTAATTCATTCTAATTATTTCAGACACTTCATTCAGTAATTCAACTTACAAGTCAACTTATGCTCTGATATCATATCTATATGAAACCATTAATTTTGTACCGTATACTATATTTTTCTTTTTTTTCTGATATATTTTGAATTTCCTCCCGGTCGTCTCAGGAGATGAACCGTAAGTGCTGCGCAAAATAAAAGAGTGTCACTCGATGCTCGTGCCACTAAAAAGACACAAGAAACCTTGGTTTAGGGTCCATACAGCAGTACAAAATGGTGTGTCCCTCTCAAGGCCAGTACATTTCGCATAGTTACGCGAAACTTTATCGAACACATTGTATTGAAGTGAGAAGTGCTCACTTTGGCCAGATCACTCATGAATTTATAATTAGTAGGCGTTCAGGGCGAATAATCGTTTTCGTTGAAGCAGGAGTATGTTTTATAGCGCACAGAAAAACGGACACTTCAAAGGGACCGTCACAAATGGTGTTTGGTCGTTCTCTCAGTAGGAAACAAAAATAACGGGGATGTAGCTCGAAGCGGTGGCTTAGTAAATAAAAAAATGACAAATATATATATATATATATATATATATATATATATATATATATATATATATATATATATACACAATGCGGTATTTTGTACAACTGCTCCCGAGTTTGTCAGTTCTTTCTTTATACACGATCAGTGCCCATTATTAGAAATAGAGAGAAAAAAGTTGTTCCCTTCCTTATACAGTCATAATATACCTCTGCACCCAGTCTTCTTTTTAGGCAATGACCCTCTATTTAATTTTAAATCAGTGCTCAAGTTCTTAGAAGAAACTAATACCATAGAAATCATTTGGCCAGGCTATTTGTAGCACAGCCTCTGCTTAGAGGCTGTAGCTGCAATGAAATCACTTACACAGCACATGCCTCGCAGCCCTTGCACTGAAGGGCTCTGCAGAGGCACTGGTGCTGCTATAAATTAACATGTTTTAGTATCTTATCGTTCTCAACGTACTTTAACAACCATTGGACTCACTTTTCATTGACCTTATTTTAATAGATACATATCTTACGCCATTTACAGCGAATATTTTAGGCCAATATACAGCCATATTCATCGATACTCATTGCCATTCATCACCAAATGTCATGGCGCTCTTTGGCCATTTCTGGCCCTTGCGCCAAGAAACAATATCCATCAATCAATCAATCAATCTTTATACACGATAACTGACGCATGTCCCATACGTCGGCGCATGAAGGCGAAGTGCGCCACGCGATGAAGGTGGCGAGAACGTAACTGCTTTTACATGCCAGTACAATGCCTACTCTTTAATGATGGCTCGGTATAAAGAACAAAAATTATGAATTTATCTCTGTAGTAATTATTTAAATTGTTGACATCGCTTCGAGTGGCAACAAAGTTTTCAGCGGCTCTTGGAAGTTTCGAGCAGCTGTCTGTTGTCATACGTTGCCGGCTTCCAGTCCGGCTGAGTTGCAGAGAACATCGCGAAAGTTAAAGAGCGAGTCTGTCCGGCTTTTCCTAGCTTTTCCACACAACTAAACTATTTCGACGATCAACTTGGCTCCACCGGTTATCCTCTGTGTAACAACAATGACAGAAAGAACAGCAGAAAAGAAAAGCCAAAGTTATCTACTGCCCCCCCCCCCCCCCAAAAAAAAAAATTGCTTCTGCTCCAACACATTCAGTGTGAACAGATCCCTGTCCACTTCGAGTATTTAGAGATGCTAAAAGGTTATTCAAGCCATTTATCGCACTGAAGTACGATATATGAACAAGGCAACTCGTTACGACAGATGGTTAAAAAGTCGGTCATGTATAAAGCACAGCTTTAGCAAGATTTATCACGATCTCAGAAGTAAGCAGGCATGAAAATCACTGGTTACCTGATAACCGGTGACGAACGATGTTTGGCGAAACTTCCCTAGATCGATTCAGTCGATGGTACTGGCCAAAGTATATTTTGTAAGTACTGCTGTCATCGCATTTCTTCATAATATTTATTCAGAACCTAACCACTCAGATCGCACCAACTATTCCTGCCGTATACCATAACAGAAGCGCAGAATACGTCCTCACATAGCCGAACGCTACACACACACCGCCTACTGCGCGCTCATGACAGAACATTTTCTGCTGTTAAGACAAGTACTTCGCTAGGGCCCCTCCCAATAGTTCTTGCTGTGTAGACCTGCTTTGAAAACATTCGTCACAGCCGTGAGAAGAGCGCGACCAGTGGGTCGGTTTCCCTTCCGTCCGATCTTGTTGTTCCTTGGTGGCCACTTCATTGTCGTGCTGACACAAGGGCCATATCCGAGATAACAGACTGGGCACAGCAACAAAACTGTGCCTCAAGCAAAAATGAAATGTCGATTGGTCTAGGAGCAGTATACGACGAGGCGAATGTTTTCTTCCGCGAGGAATCCGCGGCATTGTGTACCTATGAGCGCGCCCGACAGATGGCGCGGCTCTCAAGGCCCCGCTTAGGCCCCGCTAAAGCAAGGGGCTTTAGGTTCTGCTCGCCCGAATCGAGCACGGTGTCCCAAGACACCCCCAGCAGCGCTCTTCTTTCGCTCACTTGGACCCACCAGCTGGCCTGCTTCGCTTCGTAGCACTCCGCTCCAGTAGACGGACATTCTGAAAAGTGAGAGAGCTATTCTGAAGTCACCCCAGGCACTTGCAAGGTCTTTTCAATTCTCCCACTTTCATCACCCCTGCTCTTAGAACGACCGGTGTTTTCGTTTTAAAACTGCTATTCTAAAGCAAACGACTTAAGGAGAACTGAAGCCACACCATCTGCTGGACTTCATTGTGGACGTCGCAAGCAATGCAAACAGCAGCTGCTTAACCGATAAATAACCGTTAAATTATCTAAAACGGCGTCATTCATGGTTTCAGTTGGAAAAGAAAAAAATTGCCGCTGGAACTGTCAGCGGCACCTACCTCGCAGGCAGGCGCGATCACATATGACGAAGAGCACTCAACCGACGAAGAGCCAAGATCTCAAGAATCTTCGTCTGCGGGTTCAGATGAAATTAATTCAAAAATACTCAAATGTACTGAACTGTATTCATCAATGATTCTTTCTTGCATATTTCAACAATCATTACACTGCTCATCACTGCCAAGCGACTGGAAGATGGGGAAGGTGGTTCCTGTTCACAAATCAGGTAACACACATTGTCCCGAAAGCTACCGTCCCATATCACTAACCAGCATTCCCTGCAAGATTCTGGAGCATATAATATATTCCAACCTAACTGATTTTCTTGAGACGTACTTTTTTTTTTCACAACGGTCAGCATGGCTTTAGGAAATCGTTCTCCGGCGAAAAGCAACTAGCTTGCTTTGCTAACGACCTCTTTTCTAACACCGACTTAGGATTTGACACCGATTTCATCTTTATCGATTTTACTAAAGCCTTCGATACCGTGTCCCATAGCCTACTAATCCGTAAACTTAGTTTTCTTAACATTGACTCTACTACTGGACTGGATTAAAAACTTTCTTGCTAATAGAACACAATACGTAATCGCGAACAATTCGTCCTCTGCGCCCCTCGCGGTAACGTCAGGCGTGCCGCAAGGGTCGGCTCTAAGTCCTCTACTTCTTCTAATCTATATTAATGCTCTTGCTTCCTGTGTGAAATTTTCAACTATTAGGCTTTTTGCTGATGACTGCGTTCTATATTATAAAATTACTGACTCAAATGATTCTCATACACTTCAAGACGACATTAATAACGTTTTGTTATGGTGTAGCAAGTGGTCTATGAAGCTTAAGTTAAGCAAATGTAAATGCATGCGTGTATCACAGCGTACTATTACTACTAATCTACATACATATCTCCTCAATAATAGCCCTCTCTCAGTTGCCTCATCGTACAAATACCTTGGATTAAACATCACCAGCAACCTTTACTGGCACATGCATGTCGACATTATATGCATCAATGCCAATCGCATGTTGGGCTATTTGCGTCGAAACTTCTCATCTGCACCGCCGTCACTGAAACTAACTCTCCAGAAAACCTTAGTTCGCTCCAGACTAGAATACGCATGCGCCATTTGGGACCCGGCTAACATTACACTCATAAACAGCACAGAAGCCATTCAAAATCGTGCAACGCGTTTCATCTTATCAAACTACTCCCGATATGCTAGCGTTACTTCAATGAAAACAACACTTAACTTGCCAGAGCTTTCTTTCCGTCGTAGACGCTTCCGCCTTTCGCTTTTTCATAAAATCTACCACCACAACCCTTTGTTGAAAGAACAGCTTATCACCCAACCGTCATACATGTAATCTCGCTCTGACCACAGTTTCAAAGCTGGTGTGCCGTCTTCATCCCTAGCACAAGCAAAGATCGGAACCACCTTCCCGCCACCCTCGCAGCCATCCTGGATACCGACACCTTCAAAACCACCATTCATGAAAGGCCACGTTGAATATGTCTTTGTACCTTGCACAATGTTTTTGTTATGTTTACCCACTCCATTCTGTAATGCCTTCGGGCCTTGAAAGTATGTTAAATAAATAAAATAAATAAGTAAACGTCCCGACTGCCACATGCCCCGTCGTCCAACGCGTAACATCTAATCTGGGACGGTCTGACACCCGCAGCGGTACGAGCCAAACACGTCGATGCAGCAATGGTCAAGGATTAAGAAAGTTGGATCCGACCAGTGGCTTACCGCCGGCAGTCCGTGCTTGGCTCCCTCTTGGTGTCTGCGAGGTAGAGCGGGCCTCGTGCACACTCGAGTCCTGTGACCGCGTCCAAGCGCGGTCACAGGACATAGCCACATAAATCCAGCAGACAATGAAATCAAGGAAAACATAGAGGAAAGTACCTATGGTTTTTGATTGCTTGGTGGAACTGATAAGGTCAACGACAATTAATATACAGGCTGTCCTACGTAGCTTGAGCCAAACCTTTAAAACTGAAAGGCATTCCGGACGCGAGTTGAACTGAATGCATAATGTTGGCACTAGCTTAGAGTTACTTGGGCAATTTTTTTTATTTTCCCCTTAACTAACGGATTAGTTATGTTTAATTAATAAACTTTTTAAGTATTGGCTGCAGATCCCAAGTGTGATACGCAAAGTTGTAGAGCACCTTGAGAAATCTCTCAATAAATTATTTCCAACATGCTATATCTCACGTGGTTCTTTCTTCCGCGTTCCAAAGAAAGTCCGTGAAATATGAAAAAAATACTACCTGACGGGGCAATTGCGCACTGTTATTGTGCGGCTCTCAAGCGTGCGATGGATGAACAAGGATGAACATTAAGTGGATTTCAATTTTAATACTTTGGCTCAAGAGACGAGCCGCCGCGAGAACGACGACGAAGTGGGTCTGTGCCCTTGGCGCGAGTGAATGTCGGCCTGGTGCTCTGGCTCCAGTCCAGTGTATATATATATATATATATATATATATATATATATATATATATATATATATATATATATATATATATATATATATATATATATATATATATATATATATATATATATATATATATATATATATATATATACATAGAGATAGATAGATAGATAGATAGATAGATAGATAGATAGATAGATAGATAGATAGATAGATAGATAGATAGATAGATAGATAGATAGATGTGCACGTAAGACCATTGACAAGTTGACTCTGAACGCTCTTAAAACATAGCAGAGAACAGCGTCACTGCCACGTATTCGATATTTATGACAAGTATTTACAGTGCTCTGGTGTTGGGCTGCTAAGCACGAAGTCGCGGAATCGAATCCCGGCCACAGCTGGCCGCATTTCGATGGGGGCGAAATACGAAAACACCCGTGTACTTTTAGGTGCACGTTAAAGAACCTCGGGTGGTCCACATTGTGCCGGAGTCCCCCACTACGGCGTGCCTCATAATCAAATCGTGGTTTTGGCACGTAAAACCCCGTAATTTAATTTTTCAATCTTTATTTATAGTGAGATGCAAGCGGAACACAGTGTGCCTTAAAAACAAGAGAGCCAAGGAGACACCGTTTCATGATCTGTTTGCTCAGATGACAAGAGTATTGGGCGATTAAATCTGCTACCACCTGCGCATGGTGCTCGCGCAGTAGCGTTCGTGTTGTCGGCTTCATAGGATAAAACGAAGACAAAGGCCGAAATGCAAAGCAAAGCTTAGACGCTCGGCTAAAAGTATTTTATGACGATAGCGATGTACGCAGCGTTGTTACGCACATAACAAAGATTGCATACACTTTAGCTTCCGGGTAACCATGCTGCAAGGACGTCTATAAAAATCCATCGTCGAAAGTACACTCCCGGTAAACGACGGAGAGCTCCGTGAACAACGGCTCCGGTCTACTTTAGGACCAACTCGTCAAAGTACTATACTTCAGGGAAAATGAAAGGCGCAACACAGACGCGGCCGGAGTGTAAGGCTCGTATAATTATTAATAATCCTAAGGTTATCGAATGAGCAGGCTAGAAATGCGTCTGTATAGTTCTTCCGCTTATAGAGAAAGAAAGCTTGCCAAAACATACAGTATGGCACACAAAATAGCTGAAACCAAGATTCTGCAGAAGTTCCAGTTCATAAAAATACAAAACAGCATTCTTTCTGAACTAAATGCGCTCAAAAGCGGGAGGAACCAATCCACTGTAAGGCTCGTTTAATTCTTAGTAGTTCTGTGGTTTTCGAAAGATCGACTTTGAAATACGTCTCTATACATTTCCAGCTTAAATAAAGAAAGAAAGGGTGCTAAAATATACAGAAGTTAGTTTCCATACCACGCTATAAAATTTGCTTTTAGCAAAAACAACTAGGTTGGTGCGGCACTCGCGTGTTTAATACTACTCTCCCCCCCCCCCCCCCCCCCGCCCCTTACGCCGCTTCGTTCCGCACCTAACACATACATATAGTTCGCCAAACTACATATATCATCATAGACAAAAAGAACTGAATTGTATTAAATTTATTTCCGGGTTAAATGGGGGAAATCCCGAACTAAAAGTGAAAATTAATTCACTTGACAGAAGTTCGGGCCCCCTTTACAAGGCATACAGTAGGAGAAACCAGAAATGCACCTTCTAACATTACAAACATTATGTGAGCACAAGACGTATTAAAAACAAAACAGCATACATTTCATTATCGAAATTTCAAGCACGACCTATTGTTTCATACAGTCTCTGTTGGAAAACAAAATACAGCAATATAGACAATTGCAGGGGTACATAAATAAAATGCATATAATGAAATACATATTATTTTTCAGACAAGCACAAATACACAGAACAAATGGTATCATGAAAGCGTCAAGAAAATTAAGCGTAGTGTGTTTTAGAAAAAGGGTATTAGGGTTTTACAGCGAAGATGTATATGGCTAGGGTTCCATGTATTTTTCGTGCCCTTGCGTCAACATTAAAAAAAGACGAGTGTGGGCCGATCCCGGAGATTGTGCAATACCGGGCCAAGTCCGCGGCGGAGGTTAAGCAGACTTCAAGAACCACCCCTGATTAATAATAATAATAATAATAATAATAATAATAATAATAATAATAAATGAAATCAATAAATCATAACGCATTTTTTAAAATCGATGGGTATACTGGAATCGTTTGTGAACAGCACATCGACTCACGAGCAGGAGGCGTTGCCATATAGGCAAAGGACAAAATGTATGTACAACCATACACCCTCGACTTGCAAGAGAACAATGCCACCGACTGTGGGGATGTCTGTGCCGTACAAACGAAAGACGAAATTGTGATACCCACTGTGTTTATATCTCCCGGCACACCCAAGTGTGATATCGAGGAGTTTATGACCACGCACTTTGCATGGGTTAGTCGAGATGACACTAGCCCTGTGATCATTGTTGGAGACTTCAATGCGAACATTTCAAAACCAGACAAGAAATGGTTCACTCAGCTTGTGCTAGAAGAGTTTGGCTTGAAGTGCTCCATTAATTCAAGTCACTAAACTGCTCAACAACGGTCGTGTATAGATCTAACTTGGGCCAAGAATCTGTCTAAGCTTGTAACTGAACTAATCAGCGTATATCACAGTAATCACAAAGCTATCGTTACTACCATTACTAAATGATGAAAATAAATACATGTACATTTGTCCAACCCTGTGTAATGTGCTACAGCTTCGCTGGTCACATCTACCTTCACAGAGCGGAATCGCTCCTGAATTTTTATTTTCAACCAAACAAGGTGCATGGAAATGATGAGCGCCTTTCATTAGATTCAAGAAAAAAGCCATTAAAAGCTTGTGCCAGTTTAATACCATACAGTGATTATCATTTAATTTTAATTCTGTGATATTTCGATAGACGTTCGAACAATTCAAAAGGTCATTAATTTTCTTCCGCCCGGATTCAGAGAAATAACTATGTTCTAAAGAAGAAATATTGTGCAGGTATTCGCGTTTCGCCTTACGCAGGAACATATTAATTGTATTTCGTTCTTTTCGAAACAGTTCCCTCCCAATCCTCAGGGCTGCGCGTGGTTAATGTTTTTTTTTTTTTTTGAAAAGCTTATCTTTCTTCTTGATTAGTTTGAGGTAATAATTAGTTATCCAAGGTTTACGTGACCGCGCTGATTTCCTAATAAGGATAAGTGGAAAGGATTGGAAGTAGGTTTTCTTAAACAGGCACAGATATTTATCATAGGCTTCACCACACGTTTACGACTCATAAACGATTTCCCAGGCAATATTTATTAGTTTAGCTCCAGAATTGTATAATGTACGTTTATTATTGTTTCTTAGTTTTCGATCTGCGCAAGGTATTATTTAGTGTCACCGGTAGGGCGTTTTTATCAACAAAAAGAAATGGCAAGTGGTCGCTAACCTCTGAGGCAAGAGTGCCACGCATAGTGTCGCTAGCAGCCTGGTTCGTTATGAATAAATAAATAAAGAATAACCGCCCAAGCACTCCATACAGATGGCTAACCAGCGAAGCTGAAACGCGCAGCCCCGGTGTTTATCGCTGGGTTATTCCGGACGATTCATTAAACGACGGCTTGGTAGGCTGCCGGATCCTCGGTACGCAGTTGCTGATTGCGCTCGGCTGCACGAGCCTGTTCTTGCGTCCGGGCTGCAGCATAGGCACGGCGTAGACGAGCTCGTTCCCGGTTTTGCTCGAGGCGTTGCTGATCGAAAGCTACCTGTTCCTCAGGAGTACGTATGACGCGTGGCCTACCCATTTCGGAGCCGGAGCTAAATTGCTGCGCGCGCGCTCAGCTGCGACAGAGAGCAACGACGTCACTACTGTTGTGATCGGCCGTTCACCCCGCGACAACCTCCGGTCACGGCTAGCGCGATCATGGGGAATGGACCGACGGCCTCGTCAAAATGGTTCTCAAAACTGATGATTTATGGCCAGCACGGGAGTACCTCGGTCAGGAGAGGTTTGGGCAATTAGCAAGGATACGGTCCTTCACCTGTTAGCCGCACAAATTGGCACGCCCACGCCGGAGACGCCGTCAGTGCAATGATACGGTCGATCGCCTGTCAGCCGCCCAAATTGACACGTCCACGCCGGAGTCAGTGTGCGATCCCCTGTCCCCTGTTAGTGCCCACTGATGTACGTGTGTTTCCGACAAAGCTCCATTCGGAGGAAAAGGGCAACAGACCTCCGGATTGGTGGGAGCTGATGTCATCGGTCTCCTGACGCCGGATTGGAGGAGGTTACTGAACAATGACCACGCAGGGCATAAAAAGAGCAATGGACGGCAAGAGTGATCGGCTGCTACAAGTTCTTTAACTTTTTCTGTACTACTTGGAATTTCCTTGTAAATATGTAATACAAAATTGTATGTAGTACATCCTGGACATCGGGCCCAGCCCCAAACTCCCTTATTCCTCCACCAACAAAGCACATTGCACATCTTCGGACCCCCAGTCGCAACACTACTGGCGCAGGCAATCGCGCGCCTCTCTTTCTTTTTTTTTTCGCGAATTCGCACGGGCTTGCGCCGGAAGAGTTTTCGGCGTACAGGCGACAAACGGACGGACGAATCGACTGGCCATATACAACTACACTGTAAAAGTGCTACTATTAGCAGTAATAAGGGTAGGACTATCATTAACACTGTGGAATCCATTCGAGTCGAATACTGAGCAAAACTGGTGTGTAGGGACGAGTTCAACCTATCGATATTGTAGTTACGACCTAAAATAAGCGTTAGTTTATTTTCATTTACATTGTTAAGGAATGTTTGGAGGTACTCTATGAAATTTGACAAGCTCCCGGTAGAAGGACGGTACATTGTAGAAATGGCATAATTTTTAGATTTCACCACAAGAAAGCGATGAAAGGAGATACACACCATGCTAACTCACCAGTTTAATTGGTAGTAACCATTTTTACACAGGCAAAGCAATGCACAGCACACATCAAGCAAAAAAATATGAAACGTTCACACTGCTTCGATAAACTAACAAACAGTGTGCTCTCCTTGGAATGCTAATTATTTGGCTGACAATGCAACATATGCCATCTAGCGTACGTGCCTTCCAAGTTAGATATATTTAGCACCTCCATAATCTGCCATATTACCAGCGAGCGAAGCTTCTGAAGTCCCCTGAGGAACTTTTTGTGGCAAGCATATGCTTTCCTGCGTCTGTCTGCATATTTCGTTGGCTGTTAACTATCACGGTGATGCGATTGTAACACAAATACACGCAAATAAAACAGACACAATGAACAGAGAACCAGACACCGCGGTCGCTACACTCTCGACTGATTTATTGCAGTCCCCTAGCCAACAACAACAACAAAATAAAGTGAATGAACAGAAAAAACAGAATAATGCGAATGCGTACAGGTTCAGAACGCCAAAATAAAAACGAGTAAAAAAAGCGAATCGTGCTTCCAAATGGACAGACAAACGTGTCGCTGACGCAATCCGCGCCTCTTCATATGAAAAAGCCTCCAAATGTCAGCGTGCAATAGTTTATTTACTTCGGCCCAGGATCTTATTCTCCTATGATTTAGGTTCACACTTGCAAACCATGCAAAGTGCAGGCAGTTGCGCGTTGCCTTTATTCCTAATTGAAAACTCGTACTCTCGATGTTCGGTTCCCTGTTCTTTGTGTCTGCTTTATTGTGCTACAATGGCTGCACCAAGCATCAAACATATTGCCAAAAAGAAGTTAGTTAGTATTAAATTTCAGCATTCTTTCGCACTCTGTTGCAATATTTTTGCACGTGGTACCGCAATATTGTATGAAAAGCGACTCCACCTAATCTTAAGCCACGTGCTCTCAAGCGCTAAAAGCTTCTGTAAAGCGTGCTCTACCTGTACGACAACACTGCATTGAGGGACAGTAAAGGTCGTTGTGGCTATAAAGCTGCAGTAGCTTTTAAACTGCCGTTGCGAATGACACTCCAGTCGCACTCGGAGCTTCATGCCCTAGAACTGCGAATATATATATATATATATATATATATATATATATATATATATATATATATAGCGTGTTTCACCTAACTTTAGCCAGAGTTTAAAGATATGCCGATGCACTCTAAAGCCCGCGGCACATGGTGCGATTTTGGGTGCGATCCGTCGTACGACCATTCGCATCGGCAGTCGCACTCTACTGGTTCTCGACAGAATCCGCCGCATGCGTCGCCGAATCGCACGCCGCGCTTGCAACCAACTTGCTGAATATTGTCGTGCGCCTGCCGCATAGGTCGGACGAGCGCAGCCAATGACAGCGCCAGTAGCGTGAACTTCATGGCCACGTGGTAGACCCGGCGGGGCGGAGCCGACAAGCGAGCGCCTCGCCGCTCCGATGATGCTTGTGTGAGTGTGTTTTATGCGAAGCATATTAACGTAGGTTTCGGGCCTTCGCGCGACGCCCGGCGGTGGCCACCATTGACCTTCAAGTGACCTTCAAGTAGGTCACGTGACATGACGTCACACCGGCTGCAGATGGGGCCTCATATCGCGCCGTCGGTCGCCTCCCGGCGGTGGCCACCATTGACCCTGAAGTGAGATCACATGATGTGACGTCACGTGATGACGTCACACCGGCTGCAGATGGGGCCTCATATCGCGCCGTCGGTCGCCTCCCGGCGGAGGCCTCCACGCTTCGGTTCGCGCCGTCGCGCGCGACGCGGCGGCGGCGCCACCATCGCTGCATCACGTGATATGTGACGTCACGCCAGGGATGAAGCGGCGCGCGCCCGCCGTCGCGTCAGTCTCTGTGCCCGCAACCGCGCCAGCGTCTTTGCGCCGGGCGTGTATGCGGTCAAGATGCCTCCAAACGCTAAGGATACGCTAAGGTTAAGCCCAGTGGATGCGAAGCATCCACTGGGCTTAACCTTGATAGGCCTCTAATTTTTTTTTCTTTTCTTCTCCTTGGTCGAAACGCTGGCCTCTTTCGCCGCTGACGGCGGCACATAAATCGGCTACAATTTGTTTCTGACACTAAATTACTTATAAAATAAAGTGACCTCAAAAGAGTGCGTGTTATAAAAGGTTATGCGAAATAGTAAATCGTTGGCGTGATTTCCACTCGGAAGCGGTCACCGCAGACGCGCAGCAATCGCCTCGCCTGATTGGCGTGTTTACTCATCGCTACGAACTGCATCTGAAAACTAATCTTATTTGTACTTAAGGGGCACATAAATGTTCAGACATAGATTGTGCTGACGAGTTTAGGCGCTTTATTACGAGCTGTGGACGCATCGCAAGGGCTCTCGGGCCCGGATAGACGGCCGGCGAGCTAGGCCTACACAGTCTCCCAGCGATCGCAAGCTCGCCTGGCATGCTCATTCGCTTCCGTCGGCGCCAATCAAATCAAATGTGCTGCACTTTAAGTGTGACATAACTGTGTACGAGTTGTGCCGAGTAACATAGGCGCTTTGTCATACGAGCTGCAAGCGATCGTGTCACAAGTGCCACCGGTGTCGCATTCGATGCCTGCCGGCTCCTGGTCATCGGCGGCTGTCAATGAAGCCGACACTGCGAACGCGGCCTTGCGGAAACACGTCTACGGTGCTCGCATAAACGTGTTTATAGTGTCATCGTTTGTTTCAAACGAGAGAGCTGTGCAAATACGTTTTCTTTCACTTTCTGCTCGAAGTTACGCAGCATTCCGGGCTTCCACGCTGGGGCGCCCGTTCTGGGCGGAGCTACCCGCCGCTCGCTCGTTCGCACCATGTGTCCCGAATCGCCACATGCGGCAAGTCGGACACGACGCGCCGTAAGACGGAGCGCACGGAAAATCGCACCATGTGTCTCGCGTTTAAGACGACACGACCAAATGCATGTTGCTCACTATCGTATGTAGTGTGTCCCGCTGTTTTTTGTATGTTGGTTAATTAGATGGGTAGTCAAGATTAACTAACCAACTTCTGAAGCAACGAAGTTAGGCGAAAAATTCCAATTATAAAGTTGCAAAGCGGCTTGCAAAACGTCCGATTAGGCAGGTTCTAACTTTCGACCTATTAAGTATTAGTGCTTTTCCCGCTTACTGCGGATTCCCGCGACTTTCAAAAATTTTTTAATGTTGCCTGTGGCAGATGGCTCATTTCTAGTTTATGAGCCGATCTACTCGAAGCGGCGGACACTACTCGCACAAAAAAAATTATATGCAAGATCGACTAATTAACAAGAATTCTCTAATTAACTTTTTTGCTAATTGTCTTATGACCCATATTGCAGTTAAAAAATTCTAGCAGTGTATTTCGCAAGCGGATCCACTTAGAACGAATTCTCAGAACGACACCAGTTTCGAGGTATAAATTCCCGAACTTTGCGGAGAAATGCATTGGCGTTCCAGTTACTTGTGAGCTTCAGTGCATGAAACGACGTTTTGTTAGCAAATTACCTGGAACGCCAATGCATTTCTCCGCAAACATCGGGAATGTATATCTCAAAACTGGTGTCATCTTGAAAATTCGTTCCAGTGTATCCGCCTTGCGAACTCCACGGCTAGAATTTGCAAATTTCAATACGTGCCGTAATGTAATTAGTTGAAAAATTAATTAGTGAATTTTTATTAATTTGTTGATTTTGCATCTCAACTTTTTCTGAAAGCATTGTCCGCCGTTTCGAGTAGGCCAGCTCATGAACTAGAATTGTGATATCTGTCACAGGCAACGTTTAACGATTTTCGAAAGTCTTCGCTGAAACACTCTGTATATGTATCGCGTGTTTTCTTTAGAAGGGAAAAGGGAAAATCGGACATCCACCCGTTCGTAGGCTTTCTTTAGAAGGTTCAAAATATTTAAAAATTGCCTGACAGATTCTAACCCTTGATCTAAATTACTGGATGATGCGGCCAACAGTTCTACGAGAAATCAAAACGTTTCAATAAATAATTAACATAATCACGCTAATTCAATTTTTAATTAATTTCTTTACGGCACATATTTAAATCTACGAATTATAGCCGGTGAGTTCGCAAGGCGTATCCACTTGGAACGAATTCTCGGGACTGCACCAGTTTCGAGATAATTTTCAAAGTGTGCGTCAATGCATAAAACAGCGTTTTCTTAAATGAAGTAACTGGAACGCGAATGCACTTCCTCGGACACAGAAAATTAATATCTCGAAACTGGCGCAGTCCAGAGAATTCGTTCAGTAGCATATTCACACAAATTTCCGGGTGGCTGGCGCGGGGCGAGTACGTCCCCCTGGATACGCCCATGCATGATCATAGGTAAGTGAGAGCGGTCTAGAGCTGAGGTTGAACAGCGCGAATAGGACAAGGACACGAGGAAACAAATACCACAGACGAGCGCTGACTGCCAACTCGAAGTTTATTTGATATTCTCCAGCCATTTTATACCTTTTCCAGCATAGGCATGCGTACACCAGTCGCAAATACATCTGTAAAATCAGCTACATCATAATCTCTCATGCAAAAAAGCCATTTATTTTTCCGACAAGGCAAGAGAGGAAGCGCTTACACATTCATCTCCTTCCTTTCTAATGTAATAAGCCTCTATTATTTTCCTTTCCCTCTTACATTCTCCTTTCCCTATAAATTTAGTTGTTTTTTTAATGTGGGAGTGTAGGGACACTTGTTACAATGTCCTGCTAAATGACTCCCATAGCCATTCTTTAGGTTACTGCTGTGGTGACGAGTTCTGTAATTGAAACACTGTCCCGTTTGCCCTGTATAAGTTTTTCCTCAACTCAGCGGTATCTGATAGATAACGTCGCGCCTGCAGTCCGTGAAACGAGATTTATGATTTGTGGTGCACGGGGGCCTTTCAAACGTTTTCATACGATTGCATATCGAGGAAAGCTTGCACGAGGCACTGAAAAGCAAATGAACATTATGTCTATCGGAAACTTCCTTTAGATTGTGTGATGTGCAAGTATGGCACCACGTGAGCTGGTCTCCTATGTTTATTTTTTTTTCTTTGTCTGCTGGTTCCAAACTTATTCTTTTTTTCTTTCTGCAAGATGGCTTCGCATACTGAAGGGATGGCAGAATGGGGAAAACCTGCGTTCTCTATTCGGTCTGTTGACATATTTCTACGTAGAACGTAATACACCTCTTTTCTCTTGTAAGTGATTCAAGACTGCATTTTATTTTTCATCCATATTGAGTTGAGTTCAGAGTTTCTTGTACTGCATATGAGCCGCTCATGGTGAAATTCAGCTTGAACAAAATTTTTACGATATAGTGACACAGGGTGCAGCTGATGATCCATCTAATTAAGCATTGAAATGAGAGGTTTGCCGTGACAAAGCGACGCTTCAAAATTAGATGCTTACAGCATTTTTTACGTCCATTTCTTTGATACAATACATGGGCATCACTGTCTGGATTTGTATATTTGTATTAGCAAGTATACAAATGACACACAAAATTGAGAGAACGATATAATAGCATATTAATACAAATTACACAAGTACACAAGAGCGAATCATAGTGAGAGGCAATAATATTAAGTCAAAAAAATAAAAATTAAATTATGGGGTTTTACATATCGAAACCACGATCTGATTATGAGGCCCGCCGTAGTGGGGGACTCCGGAAATTTGGACCACCTGGGGGTTCTTTAACGTGCACCTTAATCTAAGTACAAGGGTGTTTTCGCATTTCGCCCCCACAATATTATGTCAAGAGCAGCATTCATTATACTAAAAAGCACATCTCTCTGAGGCGACTATTCATAGGTTTCAATAATAAACACAACAGTGACAATAAAATGGGTGGAAATAATAAACAGTATCCAAACATTAGGCATTGTACTTCAGGTAATTATTTGCGACAGCAAAAAAGTGTTTAACGAATTAGAAGGGTTCGACCTCTCTAACACAGCACAAGGGATCTTATTCAAAATTTTCAATCCTACGTACTAAAGGCGACGCTGGGGAATTTTCCCTGTGATGTCGAGCGACTATTAGTTGCGGCTGTATGAAATGTGTGCGAAGGAAAAGCAGAATCTGGCCAGACAGTATTCTTAGTAAAAGTAGTGCAACACGGAAATTTCCAAACGGCAGTACCGGCAATATTTGGTTGCTCAGAAACAAAGGGCGAAAGGGCGTAATCGAGGCTGTGGAATTCGTTATTCTCAATGCTCGCTTCTGCATTCGTGAGATGGGTTCAATGTAAGTTTTGTAAGTGAACCTCCAAGACTATATGTAATGAGTTAACTATGACTAGAAAATGCTGAAGTACAATGTTTTCAGCGTGTGTATTTCGAAATACCGCCGAGCTTTAGCCTGAATGAAACATGCATAAGAAAGGTTCCTGCAAAATTTCTCTATGTGCGGTTTACAGTTCAACGCTGCATCTAACGTTACACCCAGGTATTGAATTGTACTGACCTGTTCTATGTCATTATCTCCTACTGATATTTCGGAAGGCACATTCAGGCATATTTTATGGGGGGATGCAAAGATAACATATTTAATCTTGGCAATACTCAAAGAGATTTTATTTGTGGAAAACCATTTACTGACGAGCTGAAGTTCTAAGTTTAAAATATGCGTGGCGGTTTCAATGGACTCAGCGGTAACCACCAGTGAAATATCGTCAGCGTACATAATGGCACGGGTATTACTTTGCGTGCGTAAGTTACCATTAGTTCTCAGTTGTACAATTTTTCTTTGGTGCAACGAAGTTAATGGAGTCCTGTTCTCTTTAAGTTTAGCATTCATGCTTATAATGTTATTTTGTAGGTTATACACCAAGGCGTGAAGAAGTGCCAGTTCAGAAAGGCAGAGAGGTTTGAGTCCCCGGGACACGTTATCAGAAGAGGATGAGGATACCGGCGACTTCATGTGCTAAAGGTTATCGCCATTCAATGACTATCCTAAAAACGTTCTTAAAACAAATATATGTGCTTTCTTCGGTATCCCTGGATATTACCAGAACTATATTCCTACACATTCCCAGATCGTCAATTCCCTAACCGATAGCTTAAGGAGAGCCGGTCAAGGTTAACACGCAGCATTAGTGTTGTGTGTGTCTCAGTCCTCGTTTCGGACGCTGTTTCTACCACAAGTTGAAGAAACCACTAACATCCCCACCTATTCTACGAGCTTCGGAATATAACCATTCTCTCATCTTGGAGTTTGACACGCATGTCAGCTATCTTGGAGCAGTTCTGGGTCAGCAGGACCAAAATGGACAAGAGCACTCCGATGCTTTTTTTTTTAGCCTAAAGCTTATACTACGCGCGAGGCAGCCTACGGTACTTTTTAATAAAGTGTGTGCGTGCTTTGCGCGGGCTATTCATAAACTTCATGGGTACTTGGCTAGCTCGCGTTTTCTGAAACCGCGTGCATGGACTATACTTTCTGATGCAAAATCAGCACTGCAAGCCATTGATTCTTTCTCGAGAAGAGATCAGTATTATGTGTTAGAATGAGACGTCATACAGGTATTCGATCATGCGCCGAGGAACGGTCACTCAGTTACCTTCCAATGGGTGCCTATATAGCCACTGTGGCTTAGCCGGCAACGAGCTAGCTGATGCGGAAACAAGAACCGCTGTTTCTAAAGCTGTCGACGTAAACATACCAACTCTTTGTTGACTGCGATCATACGAAATTGCACAGTACATTACTGGCCTCGACCAGGCCATCGGTACAGGCGCTTGCGGGAAATAGACTCCGCAAGGGTTTTTCGACTCCCAGTGAAATTCAAGCGAAACGAAGCAAGAATGCTTCAACAGATTCGCCCATGCGTCGCCTTCACTCGACGCTACACACATTTTATCGGCCGTGTGGACAGCCCGAACTGAGAACGCTGCCAACTGTCTGAAATTGCACATCTGTCCTCTCTACTGCGACTGCCCTCTCTACGCGTCACAACTGAAGACGCTGGCTTTTACGCCTGAAAATATTTTGTCCGCAATGTGTGACCGCACAATAGCAACAACAGCTACAAGGGCTGTTCGGGACTTTTTTAAAAGCGCTGGACTAGACTCAAGACATTAAAGAAACCACCGTGTTACGAGGTTATTGCATATGTGCCTCCCCTCCTCCAGTCCTCATCATCAGATTTCATGGCTCATTTTTGTCCTTCCTTTTCTCTTATGCAGAGTATCAGGGCAGAGCATGCTACCTCAGGCCGACCTCTCTGCCTGTCATTGAATTATCTCTCTCTTTGTGAATGCAGCCCCCAGGCGTAAGCGGCATATACTGTTTCTTCACTTCGTTGAAGACTAGTTAACAGACACAGTTGCGTAGAAAAGTAAAGTTAATGCAACCGACAGTGAGCGAAGTCAGGTGTGGACCACTTCTACAATGTCAAATTATGCGCTAACTTGCATAGGTGCGGGCCTGCGTCAGTTCTCGATAAAGGTATAGAAACCACATTCATTTCTTCACGCGCTTTTCGAGGTTATCGCGGGTACGAAGAAATTTAGGCTATAGTTTATATTCCAGCAAGACGACCCAAAACGCACGTCCACCGTTGTGAAGAGTTTGGTTCAAAGGAAAAAGAAGGGAAACTATGCTGATGGAGGGGCTAAGCCAGCCTCCGGACTTGAACCCCATCGAACACCTCTGAGAAATGGAACTTCACCTGAAGCAGAAAACAGCGAGAAAAGCCGACCAGAAATTTCATCAGCTGCAGCAAGAACGCAGAAAACGCGATGATACCTAAACGGTCATTAAACATTTGCTGGAATCCATGCCTGATCGCTGTCAAGCTGTAATCGAAGCAAATGGCTTCCCTACAACATACTAAACATGCCTTTCCCAAATTTGTAGGCATATTATCCTACGTTGATTTCTCTTGTGTAAGAGCACAGTCACGTATAAATTCAAAATAGTTAATGATTCAGAATTTTGAATAATTCCAGTTGAAAAGCAGTGCGACTTAATATTTGTGAAAATATTAATCGTTGTCATGCAAGCACATTGTTTCTATTATTACCTCAGTTTTCGTACATTTAGATATACCATTGTTAACTCGATCTCCGATATCTCGAAATATCGGGGGGGGGGGGGGGGGGAATTCCAGCCGTGGTTTCAACGCATGTTTCTCCCCTCTTATGTCGAAAAGTTCTTGCGCCGGACTCTGGATATCCCAAAATTTCCAGTTCTAAAGTGCCAGGAAAAAAATTCACCGACGATTACGATACTCTCTAATGCGAATTTTGAGCGCGACTGTTCAGGTGTTTTGAACTCGCGATATATTGTGACAAATCTGATTATGAAGGACAGGGCCCTCTCGGCGGCGGCGCTGAGCCTGTGCTCGGACAGCTCGTTTAGCAGCACCGGCACAAGAAGCGTTTCAACCGGTTACGTCACTCATGGCTCAGAAAGAAAGCGTAAACACGGGAACACGTGCCTCGCGCGGCGCGCATTCTCAAGCGGCGGCGGTGGCGGCGCAGGCGAAGTAGCGCATGCGCAGTGGGTCCAAAGCCCATGCCAGTGCTTTGTTCCCATAGCGCTCGCCGCATACTTGTGGTTGCAGCCGTTGAGCGTGTCTCGTGCAGCATTCCCCTTTCCTCCTCAACCTTTCACCATACTCTCTTCCTCCGTTCTCCTCATGCACCCTCCTCCTCTTTTCCTCCCCGCTCTCGCCATCTTCCATCTCCCGCTACGCTCCGCGTTCGCTTTTTCATCCTACGCTGTGCTCGTTCGCTCGGTTACGAGTGCTGTCAGGAATGGCCTGCCGAGGTGCAGCAGTGCGTTTGGAGCTTCGTGCTCGTATGCTGTATGCGTCGTCTTGCGGGCTCCATTTGGGAGTCACGCTAGACTGTCGAATGTATCGCTTGTTCTAATGTGAAAATATGTAAATAAATCTTGCTCGCCTAGGTCCTGTCCTCCCAAGTTCCTCCCTACGACCTACAACCCCGACAACTGGTGGCAGTGGCGAGACCGTCCTCCAGCCCTTACAGTGCGAATACACGCGAAAGTGACCGGAAATGTTGCTAGCGGTAGTTTGGAAAGGCTCCGTGTGGTCTATGTGCACCAGAGGGCTTTTATTCTCGTGATTTCGCTCATCTTGAATTTCTTGCCGGTTTTAACAGCTTCGAGTTAACGGGGGCTTACTATGGTTCTACCACGATTTAAGACCGAAAAAGCCAAATATAATTTTTTGTTCGCTACTGTACATATATATGGGGCGATCATTTTAAAGTTTTACATCATTTTTAAAAATCGCTTGTGGCAGGTGGCACATTTCTCGTCCTTGAGCTGGATTATTCAGTGGCGGACATTACTTGTGCGAGAAATCGCAACACATTAAACTAATTAACAAACATTCAGTAATTAACTTCCTAATTACACTACAGCACATATTGAAATTTGTAGCCGGCAGGTTTGCAAGGCATGTCCACATGGAATGGGGGGTTTGAAAGCTCGTCGGGCCTCAGCCCTCTCGCCCCTCCCCCCCCCCCGGGTGGGGGGCGGATGAGAGCTCTCCGCCTAGCATCGTTTAAAAGCCACCTAAGCGGATTCTTATTCTTTTTTGTTTCGCACACATTACGGTTCTACTGCGATTTTAAACCATGAATTGAAAATATATCTGTTTTGCAACCAGTTTAGGATATTAAAATTCAGTGTGCAAATAAGAGATGTTTGTAGTGTGGCATGACCAATGGAGAACAGCACGACTTAAATTCCAAAATCTGCCATAAAACGTTTTAACACTGCATGGCACTACTAAATCCAAATTTCACTCGCATATATAGCAAGTGAGGTCACAGTTAAGAGAAATTATAGGTGCTTCGTTGAAGTGAACTGCCCATTGCTTGTTTATGCACAACTCTTAAATTTAGTGCCATATGAATGCCATCTAAGACCTAGTCAATATCGCAAGCTTCAACAGCTTTTCCTTTCTTGGTCCAATTGTTTGGTCCCAATAATACCTAACTGGACAAATTGTTCTTACAAGTGCATGCCTTCATACCCAGTAATCTTTCTTTCCTATTTTTAGTTCATAGCATAGCTTCAGCTTCCAGAGAGAATATGAACACATTTGGTCACTCCATGCGATGATACACGAGTGAACCGCTTTCTTTGCAGGCACAGTAGCCAAAAACTAACTGAACATTATCAACTTGACCATTGTCAGCCAATGACATTTGGGGGCACAAAAGTGCTATAATTACAAATTACAACAAGCATCTAGTGACCATACAAAAGGGTGTTGTGATCTTCAACAGCCATCCAGCATAACCCTTTTAGATGTATCTTCAAGTTAGTAAAGTGGTATGGCCTTCCTGTAGAGAAAAGTGATCACAATCTCATCATTGCTGTAGGAGGCCCTAGCACATGTCAGAAATATGGCAGTGGTACCTGTCGACAACAGGCTTGCACAAGATGAACACATGCGACCAGGGTATACAACCACTCATTAGTGCCTTCATCCCTTGTTGTGAAGTGGCCTGGCCCTCCAGGGAAATTTTAGTGCTTTAGCAATTTCTTCTGCCAACTTTTGCACACTTGAATTCTAATTGTGCCCTTGATCTGTTTTCTGGCATGTTAGAACTACTGCGATGTACCCTTTTATAATAGTGGTAGGCTCATTGTGTTAGGCTTAAGATTGACTCATGAAGCCCATGATGAAAACCAGTTGCTCCTACTCGGATCACACAGGCGATTGTCATTTTGAGAGCAAACATGTACTAGTACTGGTTTTTCTTAAAACAGTTAAAGCAAACACTATTTGATGTAAGTAGTCTTGAATAGCAATGAAACCCAGAAATGCGGATATCAACTAATTTATTTTCTGTAAGAAACAGTACTCTCCACACTTTCTGGATAATGTCATGCATGAATTTCTGAAACTACAAACAGCATTAGAGTAAAAGCACTGCGTGCAGCAACATTTTGTGGCATCACAAATTTGTAGCATTTATTTCTGTGAATGAAAAATATGAGATCGGCACTGTGCACAAAAGGATGATTTAATGTTCTGTACATGTTCATGGCCTCAGCGTCTTCCTTTCCGAAATCCTGCAAGAAAAAGTTTGCTCACTGTAAGAACCCAGTAAGTTATTAAAGTGAAATGCGCTTTTAAAGTGTATTAAATACATAACAAATTAAGATGAATTTGATCCGTAAAAAATGCACTCATGTTTACTAAACCAGGAATGGAGCAGCTTCTCGAAACAGAAAAATGTGAATTTGCAGCAGAATATATCAGGAAAAAAGGGTAATTTTTGGTGCAACGAAATTTTCATTATGGAGAAGCTTAAAGCGCCCCTAAACAGTCCCAGTCTGAAACTTCAATTATAAAATAGGAATTACAAATGGTAACCTAAGGATTATACAACCACTACAATTTTTTTTAGATTTTAGTAGTAGGTGAGACAGAAGCAAGGAAATGTAAAGCAGTGGTGCAAGGAGGTGAGCTACTTTTCCTGTGCAGAGGCTATCTCCATTTGTCTCTGCAAGTGCCTGCCTTCTTCCATATCGGAGCCAAACGCACGCCTCCTCCTCTTTCTTCACAGTCCCCGCCCCTGTGATCCCAACCTCTGTTTATTACTTCGTCTGCCTCATTTCCTTCCTGTGCAGTGCGGCACGTTTCCAGAGGTTATGCACCTTGCATTTCATAGGAATCCCAGTGTTGCTCCCACTGTTGCTACTTCTGCGCAGTGGCATGAGACACGGAAGCGCCATTGCATGTGACATCGTCTCACTCGCCACCAGAGTGGCTCGCTTCTTCAAGGAAAATATCATGCAGGATTTTGTGTTAGTTTTCAGCTGCTATCACGGCGTACATTGATGTAACACTTTGCAAATGCAATCATCATCAGATGATCTATGCACAGCAATTGTTCACATGAAATACCCAAACCTGGAGAATGGCTCTAAATGAAATAAAGAATATCAGTACTGTAGCACAATTTTTACAGTGTACTTCATGATTAACCTCTTGCAGAGTTTAAAAAAGAAGCCTGACAGTCAATACAAAATTTATTTCAATACAATATGCTTTAGCTTCAATGAATGCACATGGTCCCACAAACCAGGCTGATACAAATATGCTCAGATTTACTAGTGCACAAGAAAGGAATATGAAACCTAGGGAGTGACATCAATTCAAGAACAAGCTGTCTTCCCTATCCTAGAGCTTACGAGATACTTGTAGCATCAATCAAGCTCAGTGCTGGATTGAGACAAGACAAAGCTAGTAGTATTCAACTAAAGTGGTAACATTCTCGCAATGCCAGAGTTCCAAATGGCTTCGAGCCAAGCTTAGACAAATACCACTGGTGAGTATAAGATATTCCTTGTATCATAAAACACACTAAGCTTTTGTATATGCACTTGAAACACATGCAAGAGTAGGTGCACTGTAAATCTGCAACACTGTAAGCAAAACCAACACACAAATTAAACAGTTGAAATTAAATAATTTCGAGCTCCCATATAAAAATAATAATTAAAAGAACCTAGCCATTTCATGGCACCAGGTGTTAGAGTCAACACAGGTACCGTATTTACCCGCATAATGATTGTACTTTTTTGTCACAAAAATGGACGCAAATTCAGTGGTGCGGTCATTATGCGGCTTAACTTTTCCGCGAAAAGAAATATTTTTTTCATCCCGCATTTGCTGCGGGATGACAACAGGTCAGCAAACAGGCGGCTGCCACTGTAACAGTGCGGGACACCAAAATAAAAATGGCGGCCGGCGGAGCAAGCCAAATGCGCCGAACGCGATTTTTTCTTCTTGTGAGTACATTATGTGCATTCAAACAGTTTCGTCCGTATCAGTAATGAATAATATCAGCAAGTTTGCAGCAATAACGTAGCCATGTCCACTTTGAGGGGACAGAAACAGAGATGGGCGCGCTTAGCTGCCAGTGACAAAAACACATGGCAGGCATGCTGCGAAAACTGCGGCATTTGTCATCACTACTATCCTAATACAGCACGTTTCCGCTAAGGGTGGGCGAATATCTTGGCTGTGTTACAAACGTTGGCTTATGAATAAGGTACACTTCTAATGTATCGGTGTATCGGTGTACTATCGCTGCCGCTCACGATTTGTTGCATGCCCATGAATATAGACGAGAGGAATCGAAAGGTGCTTTTTTCGTTGTTGTTCACCACAACCATTATAAAGCCTACAAATAATAAAGCCAAGGCAAGTTTGGTTGTTGCTTTTTTTTTTTTTTCATGGAAGTGCGGAAAGTGATGAAAGGAATGAAATGGGGCATATGCTTAAGACTCGGTTTAGTGCGTGCAGACTGCTTGGTATGTGTTAGAGAGTCGTTCGCATAGCATTTGACAGATGGTAAGCGCGATCATAATTAGCTAGACTTTGCACACGACATATCGCTGCGGCAAGTTTGGGGTGCAATCATTACGTGGGAAAGAAAGAAAAAATCAAATTTTGACAACAAAATTTCGGGGTGCGATCATTACGAGAGTGCGATCATTATGCAAGTAAAAACAGTAGTTTGGTCAACTCGTCCCACCAGCAGGCCTCGCAGAATACTGTGTGCCCTCGGCTGTATGCAGGTTGGTGTCTTACAGGATATGTATGAATGCATGCTATTAATAAGTCCTCAACAAAACATGATCATAGGTTCAAGGGCTTGTTATCACAGTGCAGCATAGTGTCATGCATTTTTGCACGTAAATGCAGTCAAATAGAGGCAAGGTGGACCCCAGCATCTCTCGACATCCTGAAGACGAAACTAATGAAATCCTTCAATTTGCAGTTAGGTTAGCTTGCACACATTTTTGCATTAACATTAGCAAAAAGAAAACAATCTCTGCACAAACAAAAAGACATGGGACAAGCGCTCACAAATGCTTGTCATATTTGTCAGCTAGCATTCACCCCATTTCTTTATATATACACCTAAGTTAACAATAAAATAAAGGTTAGTCCCGTAACTGTCATTCTCAAATAAAACTAATGCATGGGGGAAATGAGAGACAATTTTGTGTTGTTTAGTGCAACTCAGTACAGCAATTATAAATGTAGGCCTTGGGTGCAATTGGTACAGCTGTTGCACTGCTGCAAAGGGGTTCTGCAGTTTTGTTTCACATACCTTTCTTGCCCCATTTTTTCTTATATACCTACAAGAGAAAGGGATGAGAGCAATTCTATTAGTGCCACCACAGATAAGAGGAACTATGAGTTGAGGGAGAGTAGGAAGAATAAACACTGCACCCTTTTTCTCTCTCTTAACATTAGATCATTTTTCGGAAGTTCTTCAGAAATACAGCAAAGATCAACTTAACAAAATCTGACTTTCAAAACTTTTCGATTTAAAAAAGTACTTTTGATTCTCCAGCACGTTAATAGTCAAAAACCTTGAAGCAACAGATAGAACTCAACAACTCACTTAAAGATTTAGGGCGGAATATGGGTAATAAATTAGGAAAATGTGAGTACAGTAGAACCTTGTTGATATTATCCCGTTTAGCACGATTTCTTGGTGCCAACATTCATGATCTAGAACACAAAAAATAACCTAATACAGCTACACTTTTTTACCGATTGATACGTGCCTGGAAAACACCATCTTTTGGCACCAACGTTCAGTACATCGGCAAAGTGCGATCGTATAATACGTTTTCTGGATGCTGATTTCCGTGTAAACAAGAAAAGATGCGAGGCGTGTGCAATCGAGAACAGTAGCCGCAAGCCACAGCTATAAGTTTGAGGGGCTACAGCAGCTTCCCCTGAGTACTTGCCTACCTGTGTCATGTGAAAATACTGGTGCACACTCAGTTACCTAATCCAGTAGCAGTAAATCTTCTCTTGGGTTGTCGTATGCAGCATTCACAGCTATCGCTGCCAACCCTATCGCAATAAGCATCGTCACTTATGTTTGACCGTGCATGTGGTGCAGTGCCATTGACAAATGCAACACCTTTCCCTGTCATGCTCCTCTGAGTAGGACCGGTCCGAGTGTGCACCGTTTACAGCTGGTGGCATCAATGCGCGCCCAGTGTTGGATGTCAGTGATCTGCTTATTTATGGAGACACCTGTCTAGACAACGCCTAGTATATGCAGCATAGTTGAAATTTTGAAGTGAGGCACACCACAGGTCATTCGATTTGGGACACGCATGCGCACTTCCAGCTCCCGGCGCTTCTCATCCTGCCAGTGTTGCGACTGCAAGTGCCCACAGTCATGATGAGTACTCTGTTCATGTGTCTTCATGCGTATTACACCAATGCACCACACCACCCTGGTTAGTAAGTGGATGTTTACTGTAATTCACACTGTCCATAAAACTACGAGTCATACTTCGTTTAATAGTCAAATACTTTGCCATCTTTACCAATGCTTTGCCTTTCAGGTGAAACTGACATATTGAATGACTGCGGCTCGTATGTTTTCCTGGATAGTATGTTTTTCATCTTTTTTTTTCACAAAACATATGAACGAGGTTCTACTGTATGCACTGGGCTTCAGTTGAGGTGATGGACACCGATTAATATGGTTTGCTGGTTCCCATGAAGGAACACAGCACGATCAACAGGCCCGCACAGTCTACAATAAGTGTGACCCAAGTATGTGCGCAAGCAAAAATACGATCTCTTTTGTTTTTGTTCTTGAATAAAATAAAGTTATTCGCATAAATATTTTAAGTGTTTTCCATTTAGCAAAGTAGCGTTCACGTCTCAACAACTTCATTAAGTTGATGTTTAACTGTATATATATTTTTTAAAGGTGTCCCACTCATTCCAGGGTGTTACTCAGGTTTATATAAAAAAGAAAGGCATTTCAGGGCCCTTTAAAGATATAATCAACTCACATTCCAAATTCTCAATATCTACACACCGCTATTAGAATGTAATTCATTGTAATGTTTTTAAGGCACTAGCCATGCTTTTGTTATCCAAATGAAGGGAAACTCAAAAAATTACCTTCTTGGTCTTTTTCTTTGGTGGTTGCAGGTCCTGTAAGTGAATAATACCACTTCAAACTGTTTGAACTCATAACAACACCCTATAGAAATGGTGGCTCGTGAATACCATCACATTTTGGACAAATAAAGAAGTCTAATATAGTATTAGCTAATTATAATTAAGTATTAACTATAGAATGAGCAAACTGCTGCATTCCTTTTTTGTTTTAAATATTCTTGTTTTCTTATATTTTCTGCCCCTTACCCCATCCCCCTGTGCAGAGTAGCCAACCGGTTAACCTCTCTGCTTTTCACCTCGTTTTTCTTCCTTCATTCCTTCAAGGTTACCATATCGGCTTCTCAAGTGAACTTATCCACAATACTTCTCGCACATTCTTAGAATCTAACACTGAAGGCCAACTTTTTATTCCGATTACACAAAACATTGCAGTAAACGTCTGCCAAGTTAATTCTGGTAGGCAGTTAACACTTAATTTGTTTGGAAGTCAAGGAAAAATAATAAGGTTAACACCTGGCAAACAGCAAGAAATTACAAGTTCAGTCTTGACTGCTGTGACTGATAATACTGTTTATTTCAAGATGGACACAGGGTGTCTACCAAGTTGACATTTCCAATTTCCCTGAGTTTTCCAGGTTTTCCCTGAGTGCATTTGCAAAATTCCCTGAGTGACACAGAACTTCGTTTTACGTCAAGACGGGTTGACACCACGTTCCCCGATGCTGCCACTCTCTAGTAAGCATGTTAAAAAAAAAAACAACTTAATACAATTTGAACAGTAACGACTAGTGTTTATTTTATTCAAAAAGGAAACGGAAAAGTGGGGCATCTCAGCATCAGCCAACACTTTGTTTGTTGAGCTCAAGCTCCTTCAAAGAAGCCACGGCACACTTTCTTTCCCGTTCATTCCTAAATGCGTCGGGCATTTCTGTTCTCGTCCTCCTTCCGCCGTGTGTTTGCCCCACGGACCATTTGAAGCATTCCTCTTAGTCAGCTGTACAATCAACGTCCAATTTTTCGAACTCCCTAGGGGCTGCGAAAATGTTCGAAAAATCGGGCAGTTAAAAGAAATGAATGGATGCCTTTTACTGTCCTTAAAGAGCCCCTCACCAGGCCACATAGCAAATTTTGGTAATATGCTGGAAGTTGTTACGTGCCCTCTAGGGAGCATTCTGATGCAAGAATTTTTCACATTGGTTCATTAATAGCCAAGATAGAAATATTTCAGTACAGCGAACCTGTGATTTTAGGAGGCGCGGTAAATGTTGGAGGTGGTCACATTTAGCATTGCCAAGAGAGACACTCTTTCCACTTGCCCCTTCTAGCCTCTGCAAGCGAAATTCTTTCCTTGCGTTCTCCCATACAGGAGCTTGAGGATTGCGTGACGCATACATCACGGGACCGCCTTCCTTTTTTCCCCTTTCGCTTTTTTGCTGCGCAGTGTGCTTCTGCTCATGGCGTCACGCACGAGCTGCTACATTTGTCTCGTTTTGCGCAGCACACCTTTTTGCGTGCTACGCACGAGAACACCTGACTAGCAGTATAAGCCAGTGCTACACAGATACTGAGGAAGACACAAGCGGATCATAGAGCATGATCGCACGCTCAAACATTGCAGAAAATGACATACTTTCGTCTGCGCACGCGACTGCACGACGTGGGAACATGCAAACAGAAGTACATCTCTCTTGCAGCGTACGAAGTAAAACAAGGACACATAGACATTCGGTTTGTGTGTTTTACTATTTCTCTAAACTTTAATTCGTCTATTGAAGCAACAGATTACACCAATAAAGGATGTTGCCTTAAATAATTCTCGAAGTCACGTGTCACTATGAGCGACGTCACATCAATGCAATGTACGCCCGTGAGCAAAAGTATACGGACCAGGGATTGCACGATAAAGCCGATATTTTTCCTTAGCCTGTAAATGCACATTGAAAGAAACTAAGGAGTGCAGTCCAAACTTAGCATTGGGAACTTTCCAGTTTACTCGTCAGTCTCAGTTTATGCATGCTAATTGCAAAGAAATTTAGTTTTTACAGGGACCCTGTGGTCCGTATAATTTTGCTCACGGGTGTATGTAGGCATACTTGTGCGATTACATCCGCTCTGTGACTGGGAGCATGGCATCCACGAAGAGAAGCAGACGGCATTCAGTTTGAAATTTCAGCTATTTCTGCGGCACGTAGCAATGCAATAGTTAGCAGACACGATCGTTAGCGCGCATAGTATGCACGGCACTTGTCGACTCAAAATGGCCAGGCCTGGTGAGGAGCCCTTTAAGGGCTCAAATTGCCACAGGCACATCCGAAAAAGCTCGGAAGGCCTACCAGTGCACTAATTAGGTATATCGGTGCTCGTACTGTGACAGGAGATGGCGGGTGCACGTGTGTATAATCAAGGAATACATATTGTGTCGAATGACAATTGCTTCTTACCACACTTGTTATGCTTCACCACTTAACATTCCTGTACTGAGGTGAAGCTAGCTTTCCGAAACCGGCATTATGCAACGCGCCGTATTTTCCAAGCTTCGAAACAAATCGCAAGGACCACAAAGGCGGAGTGGGTGCCGTTGCTGACAGCAGCGAATTCTTTCAATGAAAAACACGGCACAGAGCGGCAAGAAGCTTAATAGCGAACGTCGAAGCAGCTAGGCCTGGCGTTGCCGTGGTGGTGGCTACGGCTGCCAGCAGATCTGCGTGCGAGAGCGCCAATTCGAGGCGGCAAGGTAATCGAAATGGCGGCTTTGATTAATGCTGTTTCGGACCGGCGGTCACCGCAAGAAGTCTGAAAACTCGGACAGCGACGGGGTTCTCGAGTCCGAAATTTCAGACGTTCTTATACATGGACTCTGTGGGGGACGTCATGGTGCCGCGAAGCCATCCGAATTATCAGGCGTCCAGAGAGTCGGTCGTTGACGGTACACTGGCAACTCCTCCAGCGGATGACACGGCGTCAAAAAGGTTTCGTTACGATTCCTCTCTGTTACTTTAGCGAGCATTACAGCGACTTTCGTTCCCTTTCAACAAAATTACTGCTCATTTTCCCTGATAGAAGCACAAATTCCCTGAGTTTTCCCTGCATATTTCCAGCATATTCAATATCCCTGAGAATTCCCAGTTTTCCAGGTTGGTCGGCAACCTGGGACATGTGATGGTGCATAGTACATTCAAACCTTGATTTAATGAAATTTCTGATACAACAACTACAGAGAAGTTGGGTCTGACACCAAAAATGTTTTAAATTATTCTGCAATTTTACGGCGCTAAAAACCTGTAGATACAGTCAATTCCGGATATATTGAACTCAAAGGGGATCGCGAACGGTTCAATATATTGATAATCTGAAATACAAATATCTATTTCAGACAATTTCCTGAGACTGCGAAAAGTGGGAATTTACTCATTTGTTTCTCCAAGGCTGTGCCAAATGCACAAAGTTTAATAATTTCTTGCGCATCAATGTTGAAAGTTGCTCACTCTGCAGGATGGTCTCTGATATAGTGATTGCAATGCTAACCCTAAAGGCCAGCGTCTCTCTCTATGCTGCAAGACCATGGTATGCCTCAAAGTTGTTGTTACATATTTTTTTTCAAGATAAGGTACAAATGGATGCAGTGCAGAAGTAAATGAGCCTGCATGGATATGTGCCATGCCACCATCAGCACACTTGTACTGTGAATTCACTGTGAATGGGCCCAGCCGCACGTCCATTACGATACATCATTTAAACAGCTAATCGTCATTCCCCGACAGTGAGTCAATCCGGCAGGTGCTCAGGCATCTCCAGTTTGGCGTCCCATGGCCAGAGTCGTTTAGTGAGAAGATTGAATGTCATCCCCGCTTTCTATTGGAATGTGTATTGCACCAGGGGCCCTTCGTGTTCTTGAAGCAGCGTGGTGATCTTCTCTTGCCTATAACCAATGGCTGCAGCATGCACGAGCCATTCATATTTTAAGCAAGCAAAGCTGAGAAACACAAATTGCTCATTTTTCCTCTATGGCATATGCTGGCCTTCAGATTCAATGCTTTGTTTGACAGCAGCTGCCAAAACAGGGCTGTTTTGTTGGCAGTGAATATTTCAGATGGTGCAAAACGTGATTGCATCCCCATTAGGAGAAGAACGGTGCAGCACAGCGTTCAATATATTAAATGTGGAAGTGAACGGTAGTTCAATACATGCATACCACAGTGAATGACATTTTTCGTACATGTCCAATAATTTGGATGACTTTATGGTGCCATCACAATTTGGATGCCTTTATGGTGCCATCACGTACCGTACTGAGCCAATGTATAAGGAAGTCTGAAATTTTGGACATTGAAAGCCTTCGCTGTACAATTTTCCAGACATTTTGCTATGACCAGAGGTCTGAAAAAACATTAAAGGGCCCCTGAAATGGTTCGGACAAATTTTGTAGACGCGTAGGGTACAGCTTAAGTAGAACATCCGCACCACAATTTAAGTGAAGCGTTACGTATTAAGGGAGCTACAAGTGATTAGAAGTTACCCTCTTCCCTAGCCACGCTTTTCCTCCTCAACTCGTTCGCCGAGCGAGCGGGGCTAAGCTCCGCCTTCACTGGTTCTGCGTCACGATGCGACGTCACATCGTCCACTTCCGGTGGTTTTGGAGCCCGCCCCCGCCCGCGCGAGACCTCTCCGCTAGCCGCTTGGCCGTCAACCCCAAGCGAGAGCTATCGAAGCAGCGTGCGTTGCGAGCATTCTGTCGTAGCGCCGAACGTGTCTTGTATTCCGGTAACCACAGGCAAGCTGGTCATTTCAGCAAATGACTGGAGGCATAAACTCAAGCTGATGAAGGAACTTTAGCGTAGACATACGTGAGCGGCCTGATCGGTCTGCACGGTCCACACACTTGTTGGCGCAGCGCTTAAGGGGGGACACCCCACTTAAATTTTTATTTTTTATTTGTGGCCACAATTTGATAAAACTTCCATCACTTATGTATTTTGACATGCTGATTTCAAATATTCAGTTGGTTTTCCCATGCAACAAGTACTTTTCAAAATATAAGCAATTCATGTTTTTTTGTATGGACTAATTTGGAGGCAAGTTCTCTCTACAATGCTGGCTGTTCATGAAGGAGACTGGCACATCAAAATGATGTTGAATGATCAGAGGTTGCAGTGGTACAAGAATGAATGTTCTAAACTGATTTATGCCGAAGTTACAGCATGTCAAACTTTTGTGAGCAGAAGGCATTAGTGAAACCCTGGAGAAATTATTACTTTTTCAAAATTTCTGTAATAATATTTGTTCACATTTTAGGCCTACTGCACTCCCAATTTGTCCACCTTTCTGATGAAAAAAGAATTATTGCAATAAGATGAGTAGAACCAGAGATATCGTCACTCCAAAACTACACTACCATCAAAAATGTCGTTTTGAGAAAACTAGAAAAACATTTCAGGACATGTTCATAGTGATTACGGCAAATGCTTGAATACTAAATTGATCAAGGATGATACAGGGGTCCAACCAGGCAAGAATGAAACTTTCGCTTCTTTAAGGGGGACACTAATTCAAATAATGTTCATGATGTTTTCCATCAATATTCATAAAACCTTCCATTCTTAAGACGTTTGTGCTGATTTCAAATACGTAATTATTTTTCCATTAGGCCATTTAGTTCTGAAGATAAATTAAATTCATTGTTCATAATTTGCAGAAACAATAGGGGGGGTAAATGCGCTACGAAATTCGTATTGGCACATGCCTGGGTACTAGAAAACATAAGGAACATAATGGTAGGAATACTATTTTGATATATCAAATATTAGTAATTTTATAGCAATTCAATCTTTACTGTTATTGTGGCTACCCTACTGTCTGATCTAAAGCAGAATTGAAAATTTTTAAAGCATAAATTCCAAAATCTGACCCTACATTGTGTACAAGTGAAAAGTCGGTGTTTTGAGAAAACGAGAAAAAAGGAATACATTCACTTTTAATCAAAAGTGCAGAAATAATTTTGCATTACTTTGCAGTGAAAGTGGCTAAAAGCCACCAGGAATGTAGTCGCTCTGACCACGGCCACCCAAATGCGGCAAAAACATCGTTTAGCGCCGTTCGCCGATTCCCGGTGACTTGCATCGCGCGCGCGGCAAGGTTGTTCACGAGGGTCGAGCTCCATGCCGACGCGATATCGCCGCGACACGCGCACGTGATAACGATCTTTATGGCGAGGCCAGATTACCGTTCGCTTTTGCCTACTGCGACGCTGCCGCCGCACACCTTGCACTTAACGACATCAGTCCGTTCACGGAGTCCTACTGAGGAAAGCGAAGGCTGCCTCGGCGTCGACTGGCGCGGCTGCAACGCCGTCGGCGCGAGTGAGCAAATCCAACACCCGCTTTGTTGCTGGCGTTGACGCAAGAACTCGAAGTTTTTTTTGAGCATTCATCTCCCTCTGCAACAAATCCGCACGCTGCAACATTGCAGTGTCACGCCGAACGCGGCCGCTGTCCGTAACGATTTCATTTGTGAGCTGGCTAGGCCTACTTCGGCATCATTTGCGGTTGGCGGCGAGCTACTCTCGATGCTTTCAGAAGGAATGGAGCGCTTTTGAAAGTTATAAGCTGATCGCTTCTTTTTGCCGAACTTGTGCCTCGTGGCGAACTTTCCCGGTGGATCGGACATCGTTGGGCATGGTGCCAACAAACCTACGAGACGCGCAGTCGCGTCGCCTGCGGAGTGGAGCAGACGATGGGAACCTCGCGCAGCCAACCACAGCGCGCGTTTTTGGTCACGTGCGCTAGTCAACGAATCGGATCGCGCGTTCGGGCTTTTTTTCTCCCTGGATTTCAACGTCACTGGCGTACCGACGGAGTCACTTTTGGCGGGAAATTAAAGAAGGAAGGCTCCTCTTTCCAACGAGACCAAGATGGCTGCGATCGCGCGCGTAAAAAAAGAGCTACGCGCCGCGATAAAAAGGGCTGTTTTTGCACGGAATTCAGCTCACAGTGATGTTATAAATTGATATTGCGGACGAAATACTCTTCCCCGAGATTCGAAACTTCGTGAATTAAAGGAATATTAGCTGTAGATGTCAAAAATTTCGTTTTCAAAAAATCGATTTTTTCGCAATTTTTTCGCCGCAAAGAGCCGTGTCCCCCCTTAACCATCCAAACAAAGCGCTAATATTGCTCTAACCAAGTGTAAAACATTTTAAACATTTATAAAAACAACGTGTTGATGATTACACTCCTGGGAAAAATACACACCAGCAGCAAGGAAGAATACACTTCGTTGCTGCTACTGTGTATGGTTGAGCTCTGTGCCACCAGGTGGCTGCACCGTGCAGACCATTCACATTTGCCCTTCTGCTCATCTCATGGCTCATCCCGTTACGGCACAGTCAAGCGGCCAGACTCTGTCCCCTTGCGCTTGTGTTTGCCCTAATACCGGACTCGCGAAACGCTATTGCGTTAGTAATCTTCCGGTGTAAAGTGACGGCCACAAACACGCCAATCCTGACGCCGATCAGATAGCGGCAGTCCGATGCGCAGCAGCCAGTTCGCTCGTACGCTGCCTTGCAGAGGGACACGATGTCGCAGCTTGACATATTGCCAGTCGCTACGTTTGCAGTCCACAAGGCAACAAAGCCGAATCATAGTGCTCGCGAAAAGACTGAGACCGACTCTGACCGCGGAGCACTCGTCAAAATGGAGTACGTTGTAACACAAGCAGACGACACTTGCTGTGTGCCGGAAGTGCTTAAGTGTACTGAAAAATTTTTCTTGTGCATTCTCTTTATGTTACTTTCTTTTCATAAAAACAAATTAACTAACATTCCAACTATTGCGAAGATCATTTGTTTACCATAAAGTTGGAAAAATTATCGATCACACGCCTTTGTCAGCCAATCGGATAGCTCGCCCCACTGACGTCGTATGGGTGATTTCGGTCATATGGGTAGGGGCGGCTTAAAATTCCGCCGAGCAGTGCGCTGCGATCGGCAGCGATGTGCATTTTTAAAACCTTATAATAAATTACACGCTTTACGCGGGGCACTTAGATGTGTCAATTAATGATCAGAAGGACCTACTCTAACGACTCAGCACGTTTGTAGAAAATCGTCAAAAGCGTTTCAGGGTCCCTTTAAGTTGCTACCACGGCCATTTTGATAATCTCAAAGCCCCGAACCAGTGCACTTGCATGCTGAGCCGCTGGCAGCCATGGGCACCACGGCAATGCTAGGCCTAGCTGCTTCAACATTCGCTGCCAACTTTTCTGTGGTTTGGTGCCGTGTTCTTCATTGAAAGCATTCACCACTGTCAGTAATGGCGCTGGCTCCACCTTTGTCCCTTGCCAATGACTTAGAAGCAGGGAAAGCATGGCAAATTCAAGCATTGAATAGTGCCAGCTCCCAAAAGTGAGCTTTGCTGCAATGCAGCAGTTTTTAGCATCAAGCATAGGCAGTGTACTGCGGTGAAACATAACAAGAGTAGAAAGGGCCCACTGTCACGGGACACAGTATGTATCCCTTAGTTACACACACTTGCAGCTTCTGTCTTCTGTCACAGTACGAGGACCAATACGCCTGATAAGTACACTGGCAGGCCTTTAGAGCTATATTGAATGGGCCTGTAGTGATCTGAGCCCTTGAGGGCAGTAAAAGGCAGCCATTAATATTTTCCAGATTTCCACTCAATATCTTGGATGTTTTTGCACCCCCTAGAAAATCTGAAAAATTGGTCGTTGACTGCACAGCACTATAATTTTGTAGAGGATTTCGAAGGGAATGACTGTTTGATATAGCTAATAATTATATATATATCTGGGTTTGATATACTCAGGACCGACTTTACATGTAACTTTATGTACTTATTTGAATATGAGGCCTATTTGTTTTTCATCTGGCTCTAATTTTATGAGTTTTTAATTATATTCACAAAAAAATTAGCAATATGAATAAAGATCAGTTCCTCAGCTTTCACTGAACAGGACATCAATGACTTCTGTATGGTTAAAGAAATCCAATAAGAGCAACCTTATAGCTCTGCCTACCCCAGTACAAGAGTGGCAACGCTTCGAAGCCGACGTTTTTCTGTTTGTTCAACGATGCACTTCAGTGATGCCAACGTGGGGAAACCCACCAAAGAAACCAAATCTTATTTTGCATAAACAGACCTAATACTTAAATGTGGAGGCAGTGGAAAACAAGGCACCATTAAACACATCAGTGCAAGTTATCACGTAAACAATTGAGTGTTCTACATGCCTTGCTCAGTAATCAGCACCACTGGCACAGGAGCATACACACAATCATTTGGAACAGAGGTTGCAGGAATGGCCAAGTATTTCTGGCTGATTCAGCTTCACAGATTCTATAAGTGTCCACTATACTTTTGTACACCCACTCCTCATAGTTGTTTCACCCTAAACATAGTGTTTAACCATAGCTATCCAGCATCATTTGACCTTAATGAATGATAAAAAAAACTTAGAATATCCAATCTCACATTGAACACAGCTTCAGTAACAGGGGCCACTTAGAATTAAATCTGAAATTTTTGATTTACATAGTTGAATCTCAGTATTACAATGTTGCATCTGACACAAGCATATCTTCATTATATCCAATATTCCTAACAAGCATATTCTCATGACACATTTGATTTCAGTGGGAAAATTCAGAATCACGTAGTTATACCCATCTGTTTGTTATATCAAGGTTCGACTGTATAGCTGCACAACCTACTCAATACTATTTAGGTTCAGTGCAATAAATTTGCCTGCAGAGAGGTTCCTTTTTTTGAGCAAACCTTTAAAGTATCAAGTGCATGCTTGGAAGGACACACATTAAGCCCTACAGTTCTCTGCAGAGAGAGCAAATATTACCATTTAGTATGGAACATGCATTCTCAATGTCAAGATATATATTATAAGATATCCATACAAAGTGATGCGATTGGTGATTCTAACTTAATTTCATGTTAACTAGGCCTGAACGCAGTTAGACAGTGCAGATACCACTGCACCATGATAACAAGGCAACTTAATATAAAACCTTACATCTGCATCATTGGCATCCAAAGCTGAGAAATCCCCAAAGCGGGTCAGGTCCCTCAGGCTTGACATGGTTCCCAACTGCTTTCCCAGGTTCTGCAATATTAACAAGGTGCTGCAGTGCAATGCTACACATAACAAAGAGGGCAAATTGAACATTTTAAAAATCTTGCGATCCTCTAAACAGACTGTGACATTCTTACTGAGAAAGTTTTGACATTTTGCCAGTCACCCTCATGCAGGCCAACTGATGCATAGCGGGGCAGCACAAATTCAAGTAAAAACCTTATGCACAATCTCTGGCACCTTCAGTTGTCACCAATAAAAATACTGCAGCTGCTGTCTGCAGCCAAAGTGCTCTGCCACTAGTTTCAGGGAAGACGGGCAGTGTTGCCATCTTGGTGGATATTGCACCAAATCTAGAAGACTAGCCTTCGTCCACTGCAAAATTGCCTTTTAGCAAACAGCAGACGTTTTAGCAGATAATGAATTAAGATTTGTGAATAACAAACATCTCACTAGAATATGAGTGCACTTAGTGAATATTTATTAGATTTGGAATATCCTGAGCAGAATATAAAAACTGAAAGTCGAGCAAGTTGGTGCGGATTCATTGTTACCAACAGCACGACCAGACAAAGGACAGAAACAAAATGAACAGAGCAATACTTGAAGGAATAAACAAAAGGCAAAAAATAACACACATGCATAGAGTGCATAAAAAAAAAAAAAGAAACTCCCAGGCTCAAGCTACACGTGTTGCGCAAACACTCCTGCAGACTCCTTACCCTTTTTTTACCGCACATGCGCACATCAACATTACGAATGTAAGAAAGTGCCCCCCCCCCCCCCCCATATTAGTAGAAACAAAGAAAAGTATGTCGGCCAGGCATGTGTGACACTGATTGACAAGGAGGTAGAATTCTTCAAAATCAAAAGGTGGTGACATTCGCAGTGCGCAGTAGTCCTCACTTTGGTTCTCCCTCTTTTTGTCTTCTTTCTGTTTTTCATTTTCTTGTGAGAAAGCGTTGCTAGCCTTAGAATTTCCACTAAGCAGACATGACCTTGCTACTGGTCAGGTTCAATTTCACAATTGAATCACGTCTCTAAAGCGAAAAAATTTGACGACACCTAAGCACTTCTTATGAGTTGTGAATGCAAAAGCATTAATGTCCAGGTGAACGCCGCTGAGTGGTCCTTCCAGTTATGAACTCCTCAGGGGCAAGCAAGCACGTTGAGACGCTTGGCCACTATATCTTAGATGGCACAAAGCCGGTGCACTTTGATCTGTGATGTCATGCTACCTTGCCTGATTGCCATGTAATCTAATGGGGACACTCCTGAGTAAGCTGCTTTCATCACGCCAAGCTTGGCAATGGAAGTTTCAGTCCAAGTAGCATGATGTCATAAAGCAGAGTGCACAGGTATGCTATCTAGAAAGCATTGGTTCAGCCCAGTGGGTAAGACACTCGGCTTCTAAACATGGCGTCATACGAAACTCACTACCGTCAACGTTTTCCCTGTTGAATATACTGTTTCTTTATACATTAATTTCTTTATAGCGATTACGGAGGCGAAGTTAGAATGCAGGCAAGAGCTTGCGCAGACAAGGAACGAGCAGATAACACAGGCTTCCGAAAGAGAGAGTGAGGGTGACATGTTGTCGCAGCGATGCCCTCAGGCAACACCTGGTGTGCCAGCGCAGCAGCAGGTTTTCTATTTCGCCCACTCTGCTCTGTCGAGGCACGCATGTGACATAGCGCCTCAGCCCATGGGAATTTAGGTGCTATTTTGGTGGCCCACACACGCCGGATTTTTCGCCAGGGTGTCTACCAAGCTGACGCTTCTAAATTCCCCGAGTGTTCCAGGTTTTCCCTGAGTGACACACAGAACTCTGTTTTATGCCAAGACGGACTGACAGCATGTCGCTCGATGCTGTCACTTTCTAGTAAGCATGTTAAAAAATAAAAAAAATACACTCCATCTAGTTTGAATTAGTAGTGCCTATGTTATTCAAGAAGAAAACAGAAGGGAGGCATTAGTAAAATGCACAGTGAATAAGATACCTCTGAAAAAAAAAAAAAAAATGGTAAAGCCCATTGCAAATCGAGTCAAACATTTTCAAATACGAATAAAAATAGATGCATACAGAAGCAAATATTTTCGGATATGAGTTATTTCTATCAACTTCTATCAACGATTTAACAAAGTTTTCACCCATTTCAAGCATGTACTTTGAGCCTGAATGGCTAGTAAATCTAGCAAAGAACTAAAAGAATATCGGCCAAGGCAAAAGTTATTCCAAGCGTCATCTCGCACGAAAAGCTTGAGTGGCAAAAAAGCCTTCAAAGAGCACGCGGCGCCGGGAAGCGATAGGTAGTAAACACCGCTGCACCATTTGTAACGTTGGGAAATAACTTGCAGAAGCCACAAGGTGTGGGACACGCAGCAGCTCACAGCACTCAGAGGAGCACAAGAGCCAACGATTCCTTCTGCGGAAGGGCGATGGAGAGGGAGTGAACGCTTGGTAATGTGATCAAGCAAGCACGGGGAGGGGGGGCAGGGAGGCATGCCTATCTCCTTCTCCCACTAGCCCGTGGGTCTCCTCCTCTCATGCTGGCCACGTGCGGTATTTTGAAGGTAATCAGTGCAAAGCTTGAGCTGAGCCGGTTGGTGTTTTGATGCGCATTGTTTTCCCACGTGTCTACTGTTGATGGTCACGTAATCTCAAGTGTCCGAGACACAGTGTGAAGCATTCGTTCACATTGTGACAGCAAGTTCGTGGTTATCAAGCAAGATTTGTTCATGTGTTTGCCTGAGCATGCGACACCAATAAAACTGCAAACGTTACTTCGTGTAGTTGTCTCTTTACTATCACCATCAAGACTCAGCCTTTCTGGCAAAACTGCAACTTTTTTAGTTGTTGCTTGGGACGAATATTTGTTCCTCTTACACTTACTTTGAATTTGGGAGCATCATCTGACCACAGCTGTGGGTACTAGGCGCAGTCAGCCATGACTGCAGTAACCATGGTGCCCAGGATTTACAGCACCACGTGACACAACACACGCAAATTTCAGACACCGTGAGCCACGTCAATGCATTGCTCTCAGTGCGACCTGCACTGCATGCAGTGGCACTCATAACCATGATATTGCGGCCTGACTTTCTGATTTGTTTAGAAGTGTTTACAGAGAAGGTACTATCCACTGGAATGCTCTGGGAATAGTTGTTTTTACTGCTGAAACTTTAAAACCTTGAATTGATGAAATTCGTAATATGACAAAGTTTTTAGCTGCAAGTACAATGAAGTTGTACTTGCAGGTTTGACTGTATAACAAGGTTTGAACAAGGTTTGACTGTATAAACACACACACACATATGTGTGTGTATGTATGTATGTATGTATGTATGTATGTATGTATGTACGTATATATGTATGTATGTACTTGAATCTAGGCTGGCCCCGATTCTAAGCCAACCCCCAAATACAGTGCAGTCCACTTATAACGATACCACATATAACGATATATCGGTTATAACGATGGGTCGACATGAGAGTGTCATTTTATGCATTAGGTCTATGGGGAAAAAAACCATTTACAGTTAAACCTGGATGTAACGAACCTATATGTAACGAATTCCTGGATTTAACGAAGTTTTTGAATTCCCCAACGCTGCCCCCATTGAAGCCCATGTATTTTCGACCTTGATGTAACGAATGCGTTGCGGCGGTTAGCCTTGATGTAACGAACTCCCAAAGCTGATCAGTCATTACTTTTAGCACTTTTAAGGAAAATTCGGCCGAAGAAATGCTCTAGATTATTGAATATTAATGCTGTAAGGAGCCAGCAGCTACGCGCACGCCAGGGATTGCCGCGACCGAGCAAAGTTAGCGATGATGATGATGATGGCGGCAACTAGCGCCGCTCCGTGCCTAACGTAGCAGTCTTTTCAGGCTTTGCTTGTCTAGCGTGGCACCAGGTGGCATTGGTATCGGCAGCTGATTTCTCTTGCAGAATTATTTTGTTTCGTATGGATTTGAGGACAAGCATTCTTATTTTGTGATTTTCATTTGTTTCAACGGCGTATACACACTTATGTGTAAGAATTCACTTGAAAAGCAACGCTGATAGCCGGTTCTTTCATTGCCAAGGCGCCGGAAGGGAGAGGGGGAGGGACGATGACGAACGATATCCGTCACTTTTTTTTCTTTCTCTATGGGTGCGTTGCATTCGCCATCTTGAGTGTTGTCCTGCGTTCTGCACGTGTGCATGTGTCAACTGTGCTCTGGTACTGGTTTGTCCGACTTGTTTTGGAGGTGCTAGGCCTGCCTGTCGGCGTGTAGTCGTGCGTCTCCGCTTCTAACTGCGTCGTCGGTTGGTCGTGATGAGTTCTACTGCCAGAAAACGAAAAGTTCTGTCTTTTGAAGACAAACTCGCAATTTTAAATGCAGTCTCCGCGGGCGAGAAGAAGGACGTTGCCACCCGTTTCAGCATTCCAGCGAGCACACTATCAACGATTTTGAGTGCGGAACACAGCATCACAAACGCAGTGGAGTCGGGAACAAGCTCGAAGAAAAAAAGACTGAAGCTGTCCACATACACTGATGTGGACAAGGCAGTGTTCACGTGGTTTTTGGACACGCGAGCCAGAAATGTACCCATAAGCGGCGCGATCTTGCAACAGAAGGCAAAGGATTTTGCGTGTATCTTGGGTCATGACGATTTCAAGGCAAGCAACGGGTGGCTGCAGGGATTTAAGAGCCGGCACGGTGTCGTCGGAAGAGTAATCAGCGGCGAATCTGCCTCCGCAGACAGCGATGCTGCTGCTTCGTGGGTGGCTGACAAGCTGCCTGGAATCCTGAGTCGCTTCGAGACGGCTGATGTCTACAATGCCGACGAGACAGCTCTATTTTATCAAATGCTTCCGGGCCGCACACTAGCGTTAAAAGGCGATGACTGCCGCGGTGGAAAGCAGAGCAAGCTCCGCATAACGATTCTGCTGTGTGCCAACCTCGACGGCACAGACAAGCGAGTCCCGCTAGTTGTCGGCAAAAGTGCCCGTCCCAGGTGTTTTAAGGGAACGAAGCGTATGCCCGTGAAGTATGTGGCGAATTCCAAAGCGTGGATGACTCGGCCAATATTTTCTGAGTGGTTAAAGGAATTTAACCAGGACGTCAAGCGGCAAGGCCGTCAAGTTTGCCTACTGCTGGACAATTGCTCGGCGCACCCCGTCGAGGGCCTGCAGCTGTCGAACATCGAACTGCATTACTTCCCGGCCAACTGCACGTCCCTAATACAACCCCTGGACAAAGGGGTCATTAACAGTTTTAAATGCTGTTACCGGCGCCGACTAATCCTGAAAATACTTCTCGACATTCGTCTGGAACGGGAGATGAAGATCGACATTTATCAAGCAGTCGAGATGCTTGCTGCCTCCTGGCAAGAGGTCAGGGCAGAAGTTATCGCGAATTGCTTTTTAAAGGCCGGAATAGCCAAAAACGCACGGGCTGGTGCCGACGAGAAGGAGGAAGACCTTTCTACTCCGTCCAATGTGGCCGAAGCGTGGAACGAGCTATGTACTAACGGTGGTGTACCCGACGACGTTGAACTGACTGACTTTTTGTTTGCCGACAACGCCGCCGTGACTACAGAAGAAATGTCTGATGCAGCAGTAGCTGAAAGCGTGCAAAATCCGGATGGCGGTGATGATGGTGCTTGTGAGGCAGATCCGTGTGACGTGCCTACTGCAAAGGAGGTGATGAACGCAATGGACGTTATGCGCCGTTTCGTCGGCTCGCTCGACGATGAAGGAGCTCTACACGATTTAGCCTCTTTGGAGCGGCGTGTTGTGCCTACACTCGTGCCGAAGAAGCAAGCGGAAATTACGCAGTTTTTTAGTGTAAAATAAATGATTGAAGGGCGAGTTCACCTTCACGGATATATTGAGCTATTTGGTTTCGTTTCTGCATCATTCGTACGAGCCTTCACGCGAAACCTGCATGTAACGAAAACCTGCATGTAACGAAAAATTGCGAGCTTTTGTCAACTTCGTTATATCCAGGTTTAACTGTATAACGATAGGTTATTCACTGCATATCGGATATAACGATCAAAATTTTGCAGTCTGGACGGCGTTTTCCGTGCCAAATAATCGTAACGTTTGTGTTGCTTAGTTCACGGAAACGAACGATGTCGAGACGAGGCGATGTTTACCTCCGTAAGTTCGTATCTGCCGCCATTACCGCGCAGCGCGTCTCGCACCACCCGCGCACGAGTAGGCGCAGCCAACGTTGGCGCAGCGCGCCACAAGATGGCGCTAGCTGCTTCATGCGCGTCGGCCACAGTTGCTCCGAAAGAGAGAGAGAAAGAAAAAAAAGAAGCGACAAGCAAAGCGGCGCGGTGGCGCCCGTCCCGCGTCTCTTTCGCAATAGCAGGCTGACGCCACCGAAGCAGCTTGCAACCAACGGTTCAACCCAGTTCGAAGATGGCGCCGACAAAGCGCAAAGCTGTGTCGCTTGACACGAAGATGGATATTTTGTAGGACTCTCGATGCGGCTTCAAGGTGAGCGCCCTCGCGAAGAAGTATGAGCTCGTCCAGTTAACGATATCAACCATCTTGAAAACCGGGAGCACCGCGATTGTGAAGGCAGGAGCTATCAGCGGCCATTCCGATCAGCGGAAAAGGGGTTAGAGACCCTTTGTACGCCGATGTTGAAGAGGCGCTTTACCAGTGGTTCATCACCAATTGCTTCAAGAAGGCGGGCTTTGTGCGTAAGGACGAACTTCCCCAACCCGCTGAGACCGACCCGGTGGAAGTCGCTGACATAACCGAGCTCTGGGAGCTCGTTCCTACTGGTGACACAGGAGGAGTTTTTGACTGCAGACAGTGCTGCCTCGTTCTGCGATGAGGTCACCGACGAGGCGATCGCCGAAGATGTGCTGTCTCGACAGACGCAAAGTTGTGCGACGGTGGCGACGGCATCAGCGACAGTGACAACAAGATCGACAGTGGCTCCTTGACCCCGACCACGATGTCCACGCAAAGTGCACTGATGTCGATCGACTCCTTAATTGATTTTATGCATGCTAAAGGATTCCCGTCAGTGTTCGCGCAGCAGCTGGAATTCATGCACACCGCGGTTGTGAAGCTGAAGCTGCCGCAAAAGCAAGTGCAGATTTCGGACTATTTCGGCACGCCTAATCCTTGACACGGTCATTGGCGCTAGAAATAAAGTTTGTTTTTCACGGCCTACTGTATACATCATCTATTCTTTAGAGCAAGTAGCGAATTCGAGTTCAGAGCTGCAAAGGTAAAGAGCGCAAACGCGTTAAAATTTTTTTTTTTATAACTGCAGTCCAGATATAGCGATCATCGGTTATAACGATCATATTTTTCGTCTTTCTTGATATCGTTATAAGTGGACTGAACTGTATCCGAAGCCAGAAAAATGTTTTGAAAAACTTATCTTGAATGTAAGCTGAACAAAAAAGTAAGGACAGCATTCACAAAATGAAAACAGTATTTATTTAATATGAGCATGCCGAGCTCACTCTATGTCATTATCGCTGCTAGCCTCGTACGCTTGCTGACGCGTGCAAGCTCGCGTCTCCACACCCACGCATGTGCAGACAGTGCAGCATGGTTCGTACGCGTCGAAAAGTGGCACGATCTCGGTGAACAGCTCCTCTCTGTCATCGCGCGCTTATCTTCCTTATTGCTATCATCTCAAAGCGGCACATGCAACAGGCGTCTCCTGTTGCCCCCTCTAATGATGGATCGTTTTTCTCATCGATGCTGAAGTCCCATCAGGCTTGAACGTTTGATGGTGCGTATGCGGCTAGCACAACTTTTCGTTTGTGGCATCGCCTGTTTGGTGTCATTACGATAACGCCACGCCGCACACCGATACTTGGCCACCATACCGATACGACACAGGTCACAATGGCGAAGTCACTCATGTACTTCAGTTGGCTTGTGGCGCGGCTAGTAGTGGCTGCGATACTGACTTTTCTATATGGCGCTAGCTATGCACCATATTTATCATTTACAATTACAAACTGGCCCATTTTTAAAAATCCTTGAATTTAAGCCGACGCTAGAGTTTCGTATATGATTATGTGAAAAAAAAAAAAAAAAACTATCGGCCTAGATTTTAATAAATACGGTATGTATGTATGTATTAAAAATTAAATTATGGGGTTTTACGTGCCAAAACCACTTTCTGATTATGAGGCACGCCGTAGTGGAGGACTCCGGAAATTTTGACCACCTGGGGTTCTTTAACATGCACCTAAATCTAAGTACACGGGTGTTTTCGCATTTCGCGTATGTATGTATGTATGTATGTATGTATGTATGTATGTATGTATGTATGTATCACCAGCACTTCATTCCCAATTGGGTTGTATTGTTACTTCATCAGGAGCACAAGAAATGCAAAGAGGCAGTTTCAACCCACATTTTTCCAAGAAACATGCACTTAAATAATGTAAAACCATAACACAATATAGGAAATATGGATTCAAGTTTTTTTACAATAGATAAAGCATAAAATAGTCTTTGATATCACTTTCACAAACATCAATGAAATTTAAACTTAATGGTAATAAAGGTTCAAGCAACTCACCCTTTCCTTCTTGGTCAATGTAAGTCTCAACATGTTGTCTTCTTCATACCTAAACATAACAAACGTGGAACCAAATGTCAGATGGTATTCGACAATATATATGAACTGACAGAGTCACAGAATTACAAAATGTTCAATGTGTGCGTATATATCCCCACACAATTAGAATTATTAAACAAATGCACTATTCACAGCACTTTTTATGAGCTGGCGCAGTGTTTCTGCACTTAACTTTTTGTCACTTGGCAGCTAGGAAAGCTCTTATTTACAGGTTCTAAGCTTAAGTTCCTATTTTTTTTTTTTTGCGAGGCGTGCTCTAAATGTCTTGCACATGAAAATGCTGCAATTTGTAACCAAAACTAAAGAAACAACAAAACATTACCCCTTTCTTTTTTTCTTCTTTCTGGGGGTTTACTTGCCAAATTTACCATATGATTATGAGGCCTGCTGTAGCAGGGGACTTCAGATTAAATTTAACCACATGGGGTTCTTTAACTCCTTTGTTATCATGCTTATTCAGATCGATAACCGGTGATTGATGCTTTAAATCGCCAATTTCAACATGTAGAATCAGTTTGAATTTTCCCACTGTGGCGATGTTGTAATTTTTGACAGACATTTTTGTTAACTATTTGTTAACTAATGTGCACGCATTGTAGCAAAAAGGGGAGTTTCTATCCCCCTCTGCCACACTCAAGAAGAAAGCATGCCAGTTATGATTACGCAGCACTAACATCAAATTTTTGTGATTAAAAAGACTCTCAGCAAACCAAGAATTAAATTATGTGGTTGGCCTTACCATCTGACAGTGCTGAGCAATAATTACCCGAAAATAATGCCAGCTGTTCACTAGTAAGCTTTGGATTGGAGTCGAAGTAGTCTTATTCCACAAAAAGCACATTTCTGAAGGCCCACCGTATCTCCAACATGTGGGCCTGGCCTTTTCAGCCAGTTTCCAAGAGTTTCGGTTTCGCTTCTCTTGTAAAATACCAGCGAGGGGTGCTAACAGTGTTACTACGCACTTATTGAAAGTCACTCCATTGGCAGTGGCGCGCTGCCCGACTGCGTTGCGAGCAAAGTATTTCACTCGAAACTATGCTACGCCCGCACTTGAATTTAGTAATGAGGACTCAAGCTAGAAGTCTGAAGATGACAGCAAACCACATCCAAGCTACGACGACAACGATGTTGGGCCTAGAACAACTAGGCCCAACACTACGGAGCAGCGCAAGACAGTTTACAACGGCGCGGGATTTCTTTCTACTCTTCTTCAGTGCAGAAGTGATAAAGACCGTCTGCGAAAATACAAACAAATATGATTGGATGCATCTTCTGGAGTAGCTCAGCCACGCTGAGAGAGATTGGTCCTGGAAAGGGGCAACTCTAGACAAACTGATGAAGTTTATTGGAGTTCTATCACACCACCCTCAGAAGGTGCTGAAAAAGGAAAACTGCCAAATGGGCTACAAGGACCGCAACGTTGAATAAAAAATAAACGCTTTGTGCGAAAAGTGCAGATCGTACGTCTGCTTCACAAAAACCAGGAACTGCTTGACCATATGGCAGGAGCTATAAAGCAGTTCCTGGTCTTAGCTTCTTTTTTGTATCCGAAGAATGGCAGTGTACTGAGCATTTACATTTCCAGACACTTTTTCTGGGTGATTTATCATTGAAATGTATACAGTGGAATCTTGTTGATATGATCTTCACAAGAACTGAAAAATAAGGCATATCATTCGAAAATCCTGTTATCCAAAGCAAGCTCCAAAAAGTATGAAAATAGGCGTACTCAGTCACAAACTCAATAGCAAAGGTTCATATGGCGTCGAGTGATACTACTACGCATAACATGTTATGCAGAGCAGCATCACTCAAAACCACATGAGCCGCAGTCAACAGACTTTTATTCAGCAACGTTGAACCAGTTTGCCAGTTTGCTCTGAAGTTTCTTCTTTTCAATGTTTGTAAAAATCTTTGCTGGAAGTAAAAAAAAAAAAAAAAAAAAAGAAACTTCCATTTCCTCACTTAGCAACGTGGCTGCACTGTTGCAGCAGTGTTTTACTGCCGGCAGCACGCCACGTGTGTATTTCCTCCACTGTGGCTGGGGCTTAACACATTGTTTGGAGGTCATTGGAATGTTATTTAATATAGTACACTGAAATATAAAGCTGAGATTTAGAAATATTAGTAAAAGCCCACTTCTGCAGTCATATTATCCAATTTTTAGATGTAAACGCGATCGCAATAACCATATGAATATACATTGCTCCTATGGGATGGTGTCCGGGAAAAGAAAGAAAAATGTATTACGCAGAATCGTATCAACAAGACTTCACTGTATTCTGAATTTTCTTTGATATTAAGGCTTTTGTAGATGTTTCTTATTGTTGTTTTTATCAACTGACCACAAAAATGCTGCTTTCTTACAATTTTTATGTGTTACCTGATAAACTTTTTTTGCTTTGTGTATGTTTTTGGAAAGAGCATTTCACTGTGTACAATTTGCTATGCTGCAATGTGTGCCGGTATATTATTTGTAGTGGCAAAAACTTTTCTCCGAGACCTATAAAAACAATAATTTTCTCGAGGTAACGAAAGATTTAACATGCACCCATTGCAGGTACACGAGCATTTTAGTGTTTCACACCTATCAAAATGCAGCTGCTGTGGCCAGCATTCGATCCCGCGCCCTCGGGCTTAGCAGCACAATGCCAAAGCCACCACGGTGGGTAGAAATTTGATGAATAGTGATCTCATCAAATAGCTCTAATATTACCAATAAAGCAAAAGTTTCTTCGAGGTCTACAATGGAAAGCTTAGGAAGGTTCAGTCGCACCAAGCTTGACAATGTCACTGCTAAAATGACAAACTCAACTGCATCTGGACTGCAGTTGAGATTGGCTGTTGCTCAGGCTGTTTAGGCGGCCTGGACTGCAGGAGGCAAACATGTACTGACACCCGTTTCCTGAGGCCACATTACTCAACAGCTGCTTTTCCTTTCGTACGCTTGCACTCAATTTACAGTGACATCCGGCGCTTTGAACCAAAATTTTCTCATTACAGTTTCAATTACGCCCCAATGATAAAAGAAGAAATCATAAGAGATATGAACAAAGTTAGTATATCTACTCGAATACAAGGATAAGCTTTTCTCCAAAAAGACTCTCGGCTTGTTATGGACAAGAGTGCGTGGACATTTCCTAGGCACAGCCACTGCCACATCTACTACCTCTTGCTCGCAAGGTATGCGTTCATGTTAGACCGTGTGGCATGTTTCACCAGACCATGTAGCGATTTAGGGTTGGAGGGAGGTGGACATGCGTCCCCTGATGTTGTCTTCTCTGCATGGCTCTCACATATGCTGTATTTTGGCTTCCCCGCGTAGCAGTGCGACACCACCGGTTGTTGTAGTTGCAGAACAGTACGAGAGATGGCGTGAGGGTAGAGCTATTAATGTCACCCGCGGGGTTACTCGGGTGCTAAAGGGGCTGAGGTCATGCACAGACAACCACGTGGTCACTGACACAATTCATGGTGCTGTCCCATGAAAGGCTTCGGAGAGAGGGACCAGAATGGATGAACATGATCGTTCAAACACGCTACCGTTTGCGTGACTGTACACACGAACGATGTCCGGCATGGGGCAAACATATTCCGCAGTGAATCGGAATTCCTTGATTCGTCAGTGTCAATGGGCATGCTCTATTTGTTGTAATTCAACTAGCTGGCATTGCTGTACAAAAGGTGATTATGTTTGCACTTGTGTGTTGTTCGTCGGTCCTAAGAGCATGTCTGAGAGCCCACATAGCAAGGTTGGGCCATAAGTGCAGATACTGCACAATGAAAAGCTCCAGAATGCAAGAAAATTGTACTGTTCCATTCCTGTTTTGGTTCATGAAAAAATAGTTTTTTCGGATTTTGTTTCAGTTTTGTTTCAACACCCTAGTGACATAACAGCAAGCACCTGGCTAAAAAAATTTTTATGGAACTGGTTTGCAGGAAAAGCGTGTTAAAATAAATGTCGTGGGTGTGCTGGGAAACTTAATATATTGTGCTTTCCCCTCAAACATGGAAGCTCAATTGTTCTAAGCAAAAAAGTGCTGATATCTAGTACACTTAAGGGGGGATGTGGCCCTCGAAAAACGAAAAATCGTGAAAAAGTTGATTTTTCAAAAACAATATTTTTGGATTGTATGTCTCAGAAACTGCCTGTTCTGTAATTATCAGCACCTAATTAGACCGTAAAGTATATAAAAAAAACTACTTTTGAGGCCCCTGCGGCCCGCAAAACACGCAGAACTGCTGAAATGAAGTCAAACTTTGTGTGCGCACCATTCCCGGCCCATGCGGCCTGCCCGCGCCATCTTGGTGTCGTTTTGACCGTGAATTCTTTGTCTCTGTTTTACCGCTTTGCAAAATGGCATCGTCAGCGCGGTTGAGGTGCTATTGGCGTTTTCCCTCGATGTGATGCGGAGCGCTGATTGGCCAGGAGCAGCGCGTTCAAATCCCACGGGCTAAAATGTGCCAGCCATTGGCTGCTGCGCAGGCGGTGGCAGTGGCTGCTCCCTTTGATGCCGCGCCCGCCGCGCTCGCATCGTTGTTGCCCCTTGCTCCGTCCGCCTCAACAGATGCCTGCTTGCGAGCTGCTCACCGCCAATCCGACACACTGAGTGTGCCTGGAGCCGCAAGAGCTAATTGGAAGCTCCGCAGGAGCTTTCTAATAAAAACACGTGTTCAACGTTAAGGCCTGTTTTATCGAAATGGATTTTTTCGCTAATAGTGGTGCTGGGGAAGGTGATATCTCAAGAACTGGTCTTCAGATTTCTGTGCCATCTTTTTTATTCTGTTCCTGAATGACTTTGCCAGGGTGTAACAAGCTTCTTTTTTTGAAAGCTGGTGCAGTTAACTTATAATAAGCAATAATTTTTGATGAATGTGGTCATTGCTGGCTACATAAAATTCAAAGTTACGTTAAAATTTTTTGAAGGGGAAATTAAAGAAAAGGACTTTGTAGCACCCTGGGATATCTATCAAGGGATCATCACAATGAATTTCAGCTTCCTACGATGTGCTGGCATTTCTCCAGGCTCTTCCTCAGGCATATACATGAACCACCTAGTTAGACCTCAATAACTCTGGAACTAATAAACACATCTTCATGAAACATTGCAGTTCCTTCGGTGGTGTGAACGTACCCTGAAGGTTTCATCCGGATATCTTAAAAAATAAAAAGTTCGGTCCACAGGGTAGCCTCCCCCCTTAAGCAGGGGTGTGCAAATATACTTGGACTTTGTTATGTATAACGAAACAGGATATAACGAAGTAAATTAAATTCCCCTTGATATCCCCATAGAGTTTCGTGTACAGTCGAACCCACTTATAACAACATTCAAGTGCCACGAAAATTCCCTTGTTATAGGCGATAATTGTTATAACCAGATTGCATGAAAAATCTAAATAGGGGGATGGCAGAGCTGATATGAGAAAACTATAGAGACAGGGACGCCAGTGCTCCTCCCCACCACCTTCCTCCGCCCGACTGCTGATTGTGTTCACTTGTTTCACTGCTTCGTGGGCGCTCCGATCGCATGTAACAAGCCACTGCTGTCGGCGGTAAAGAATGGCGTTGCTATAACAACTGCAAAGAGGTGTCACGGGTGGCAAGCGATATGCGAGCACTGCCGAGGCATCACTTTGGTGGCCCCAAACGGGGCCTTTTAAGAATGGCGATAAGGCTGCCGCGGCAGCCTCTCAGCTTGAGAAATCCAGCAGAAACACTGAGGAGAGATTGCCACAAGCATCTCACCACGTACTCGTCACTGGCTTGCACAAGAAAAGCCTATGTCCCTCAGCCAGGCATGCTTTACGTGAAGCTTGCCGACATCTTTCTCCAAGGCATCCAAGCGCTCTATGTAGACTGCAGCGGAAAGTTCCTCGTGAAAACGAAGCCCCGGAGGGACTGAATCATGCCGGGCCTCCTGTGAGGACAATGTTGAGGCAGCCTGCCCTACCGTGTCACCGCTGCCGTCGTCGCCGTCGCTACCTGATGCATGTTCGTAACGATCGTCTCATCGGTTAGAAGCACTTAGTTTCCAAACCTATAGCCGTGCACTTTCTTTTCACCGGCAATGGTGTGCATTGCAGTACATCATGCATTGCATGCATCAGCGGGTGGATCAGCCATGTTCCGTTTTGATGGTGAGTCAAGCGAAGTTGAGAAACTGCGTGGCCAGGAACGACTTCGACACAACCAACAAATACGAATGCGAGCGATTAAGCTGTTCGCAGAACTGCACTGAATGAGGAGCCAGCAAGCAACATGCGAGCAATCTGCTTGCGGCGCAGTTGGCGCAGTCCATTTGTGTTTCAGAGGGTGGGGCAGTGTAGAGCTATGGGCGCAGCCCATTCATATTCGGAGGGGTGGAAGGGTGATGGGAGAGAGCCGCGTGGAGATGGCTAGAAAATGAGAGCGCGGCGGCTGTTGGAACAGCGGCCCATCGTGCAGCGGCTCTAATGTTTCGTTTTCTTTCTTTCTTTTAAAGGATTTTGCATTTCACTACCTTTCGGCTCGGACACCCAGCAACCAGACTTCATCGTTATAACCAATAATGCAGTGTCTGGGCATTGTAGTAAGCGGGTTATTTCACCATTGAAAACATACAAAATTCAACGGTGCAGTAGCTTCTCATTGTTATAAACGATATATTGTTAAAACCAGTATCGTTATAAGTGGGTTTAACTGTATTGAAACCCTAGTTTTAACGAAGTGAAATTGTCCTGCCAATGAATATAACAAACTAGATTAGTCTCCAAAAGAAAAAAGATTGCTGACGGTTGCGCGCCAAGTACATTGCTTTCTGCAGGGTTCGGCCCTCATTCACCGCGGCAGTTCAGAACTCCCATATCCTCGCATTGAATAAGTCGTTGAGCAACACTGGTCTTTCTCATCGTTGCGCGTAGCTGTGCACCTGCGCACAAGGAGCTGCTGACTATCATACTTTTCCACCGACTTCTATTTCTTGCGCATGCCTGGCTGCGTGATCCACGCAGCTACGTGCTGCAGTGCTAAAGATTAGCACATTTAGAGGCCAGGCACAGCTGTGCCTCGCCTCCCAGATCTCCCCGGCGCAACCTCGGGGGTCATGTCAAGCCTGCATGAGCTGCGTCATGATGCACGGCTAAGCACGTTTACACGCCAAGGTGAAGAAAATTAGTGCATTCACTTCTCTCTTGCTCTATAGGGCCTGGTCTCAGAGGTCTTCCCAGCACAATACTGGAGGTCATGCTCAGGCCGTGCATTCACTTCTCCCTCTTCCTGTGGCACGCTGCACAGGCTGGCAGCCAGCTGGGCATGGCCTCCAAGATTGCATTGGCATTGGTGGAATATCAGAGGCCACGAGCAGGCCAAGCTAAGCTGGCGCGACGAAGTTTGCTTGCCTTCTCAATCACACAGCAGAGCACTGCGTTGTGTGCCACGTGCTGCTCGACCACGACAAGCGAAGTGGAAAGCGGATGCGAAAGACTCAAAATGGAACAATAGATATAATGAAGTAATGGATATAATAAAGTAATGCCTTCTCCCCCTTCAACTTCGTTATAACGAGGTTCGAGTGTACAGTTGCCGACTGATTTCTCGGACTCCAAAAATTCGGACATGCTCGATTATTTGGTCTGCTTCGCGGCACCGCCATTCTCCCTATAGACCATAATGTATAACAACTGCCGAAAGTGCAGACCCCTTGCAACCTCTCGTCTGATTTTTCGGACACTAGTTGAGCCAACTCGATCAAGAACACCATGCATTGACTCTGACCGGTGCATGGTTCGACTTGCTGAACGCAATTTTTGTTTTGAACGGAACCTCCTTGCTGCCCCATGAAGTGGCGCTACTGCAACTCCCCGCACATCATCATCGTTTCTGCCTGGTTCGATAGAGTGGCTACAGCAGTTCCGGTCTTAGCTTAGTAAGCCATGTCAAGATAATCCAGCAGCTGATTTCTTTCTTTCTTCGTGCACGACGCTGCGAGTAGGCCACGCTTTTCGTTTGTGCGACGGGTGCCGGCGTGGTGGTGTTTGCTTTGTGTGCTGTGCCGAGGTTGCGCTCATACAGAAACATCGGCATACGGAAACATCGCGTCAAGTGTCTAATGGCGCCGACAGTGCCCGCGCAGACTGCGCTGGGGAATGCCGGCAAGCGGGTGCCGGGAGGCCTAGGATTTGTCACCTTTCAATGTGCTCCTTACTGACGCTGAAAATGTTCTGCCGAGACCTGCGCAGTGGTTGCATTGCAATTCTGGACACCGTCTCATTTGACAGTTTCACAGGTGCTGACACTGCTGTACTGACATGTGCAGAACTTGACGACGGCGAGATCCTTTGTCAAGTTTCTGCTGCACCGCCGCATGATGACTCCGAGTCGGAAGATGACGCACCATGTGCTGCGCTGCCGTCGCATGCGGAGCGTGCACAAGCAATGACTGTGCTTCAGCCGCCTATAGTGACTGTACGACCCTCTCCGAGATTCAGGCTTATCTGATTGCGCGTAAACAGAACAGCATGCAATGGCGGATTCACGATTTCTTCAAGCCTACTGCCGAGTCTGAATAAGTGCATGGAAATAAAGGATTTCTTTCTTTCTTCAGACACCTGTTTATTTGGACATTTCCGCAGTCCCCATGAGGTCCGAATAAACGGTCGGCGACTGTATTCAAATATCACCAAATTGAATTGAATAGTGAACATTTGAATAATTCGATCTGCGATTCAAACATCTAAAATTCAATTTTTAGAATATTAAATTTATTCGGTGTAGGGACCAGCGCAGTGCCTCATGTTGTGTGCCCAGTAGCGCCACTTGTGCTCAGATGTCACCCAAGCAGGCGTTTCACTTTGTTTTCGGCACAATAGGAACGCTGGACTCGGTAGCGGACTTGGTCAGTGCGAGCACTCCCCGACGTCAGGCTAACGCAGAGATCGCACAAACAGCTTTTGAATGCCGTAATTTGCACAGCGGCATCATGTTGGCCAGATCCACCTCTGTCAGTGCAAGGTTCGTCCAGATCGACAGGACCCATTGAAATGATCATGCGATATGGACGAAGAGCATGGCAACAAAAGCAGTGTGTATTTCCGTAAAGTGTGAAGATCGGGTCGATTAGCTGCTGATAGGCATGCAGATTGCGCTGGATAAGCAGCAACGAAGTGCAAGTCGCTTTGATAGCCATTGATCACTAATGAGCAATCCACATGAACATAGTACTACAGTCGAACCCGACTATATCGAACCCGTGTACATCGAATTATTCCATATATCGAACAATTTCTGGACACGGTATAGTTACAATGAGTATATATAGCAAAAATTACGCTTACATCGAACAAAACTAGTAGCGACTCCCGATATATCGAACGTCAAGCGGCGGAAAGTGCCCCCGGAAGTTGGCTTTCCCTAGCAGTGACGGGAAAACCCGGCGGCGCGGCTCCATCCAACCGCTCTCCCTACGTGACCGCGCTACCTCGGAGCCGCCGACACCCCCCTACAAAAAATGATCCTGGCCCGCCCGCCCGCAGCGCTTGCTCAGACAGCCAATCAGAGGCTCTTGTGCCCTCGTCGTGCAATATGGCGAAAGCAGCGAAAGTGCGAGTTGTCTCGCTGCTTATCTGATTCATTGTGTGCGCCTTCTCCCGCAGTGTTGCTGTGATGAAGCGGCAGAATTCGCCTTTCGTCGTGGAGCTCGAAATCATAAATCGGGTCGAACGCGGTGACAAGTCGGATGTCCCCGCAACGTACAAGATTCCGAGGTGCACTCTCGGCACGATCTTGAAGGGGGAAATTAGGGCTAAAGCGGCCTAACTTGCGACCCGGTGCCCGTAGTTACGCCCGTGGCGCCCGACGCGTACGCACGGCCGTGTACGAGTGGTTCATCCAAAATAGCTTCAGCCGTACCGACTTCCGCGTGCTCGGTGATGACTGTAAATTCTGATTAATGCGACGAAGCCGTTGCCGTTGTTGCCGAAGTTTGGGGCGAGCTGTCAGAATTTCCGGAAGCTGTTGACGAATCAACGGTGGACGAGTTTGTGAGCGCAAATGATGGTGTCGCGACCGCGGGAGAGCCCGGAAACGAAGACTACATTGCTGACATCGTGCCGAGCACAAGTGAAAATGGGCACAACGAGGAAAGCAACGACCGTCTTTGGCCCACATCCTCCGAAGTGATTGGTGCGCTCGCACTAGTCCGGTGCTTCTGCGCGAATGCGGAATGTTGCGGCCTCAGCTGCTCCGACTCCTTAAACAAAGTGGAAAAGTGCCTGCCTCGCACGCAGCGAAATTGCCCAAGCAGAAGAAAATGCAGGACTATTTCGTGCGAAACTAAGCTAGTTTCATCAATAAAGTGATTTTATGAATGGTATGTGCTTTTATGACATCCAATTATTTAGCAGGCTTATATCGAATTATGCTCTATATCGAACTGATAGGCGTTTTTTGGCGAGTTCGATATAGCCGGGTTCGACTGTAGTGGCAAGCATTCCGCGATGGCTTGCAGGGTTCCATTGCCACATCGGCCAGCAGAGAATTTTCATCACAACCACACTGCCTCAGCAATTATGCCTAATCGGCGCTGCCTCATTAGGCGTTGGAGACTAAAATTACGGTTTGGTAAAGAATTACAGATTTGGCACAGACCTATTCGAAGCAGCCATGCAACACTTGGAAAGCCAACAAACTACCTTGCAAATGAAAGCGAGAGATGGTGGGTGAATGAAGAGGGGATAGGGAGGGGATGCAAGTGGCACGCAAACATGCAGTGAACCTCCAGGTTTCATTCTTTGACGGATGGTAAATCACGTCCAACCGGAAAATAAAATGATGTGGATGGTGCCTGCTCTTTACCGTCGGCGCTGGTTACATGTGGAGTGGTGATTGAGTCACGTGGTGCATGGTGCTTTTGTCTGTCGCGCAGATTGGCTTTACGATAACCCAACTGCCGTAAAGTTCGTTCAGCCCTCGTGTACTTTAAAACTTGAAAGTAAAGCTTTTCTGTGCTATAAATAAAAGATCGCAGCAAAACACAGGTTCACTATTAAATTAAGAACCTCATTGGTATTCAGTGCAACATAATGTCACCATACATTAGTTTCAGAGGGGAAAAAAACAAAAAATGCTTTATTCTATTCAACAGAAATTATATTGATAAAAAAAATATTTTCTAGACCTTCATATGCTTGAACTGAGCTGTAATCAGTGCTGGCATACTAATTTACTGCTCCCTTTTATAAGAATAGACCATACTGCATATCTTGATTTCTATGTACCTAAGTTATAGATAGCCTGCAACATTTTTGTTATGCAATGTTAGGATACTCCCGAGAATGTGCAGCCCTATATTTCCTTGCCCAGAATTTGTAAGCACTAATTTTTCTGAAAAAGTGGCTGCGATTCGATTCAATATTCGCCTTTTTTTTTTCTTGGTTAGATTTGATAGTCGATTCGAAATCTAGTATTTGGTACTTGTACACCCCTACATTTAAGCGCATCCAAGGTCAATTTCACACCAACGTACGCTATATTGAGGGTTAAAGTTTGCATGCACACTTACTGCACTCGCTCCTGCACTGCTTTATTCTGCTTTGCTTTGTGGCTGTCATAAGCATCCTGTAATGTAACAAAATAGCATGAATTAACATATTGGATAACACAGAATAACATTTCATCAACCAGTTGACAATGGAGTAAGCAAGGTTCATCAAAAAAACACAATAATCCGCCTTTGCACTTTCTGTTGATACGTATCCTGACACTGTGAAATTCGCATATTAATTTAACGACATGACTACGATAGGTGTGAATTTTGAGGTACCATTTCTGTTTACTCCCAGCCACATTGACCTATATGGAGTGTGTAACACATGGGATGGCATGAATGCTTGCTCAGATTGTTATGAATGATACGATTACAAACAAGCCACCATGATAGACCACCAATGGTCAAGTGCAAACCATGCCCACACCACCATTGACCTGACACTGAAGATTTGCTCTATCTAAGCTGCTAGCCTTTCTTTTTCGTTTTCTAGCCAAATAGAAATCTAAATGACAAAATTAAATATAAAACAAAAACTACAATGGCAACAGCTGCGGCATCATCTTGCAGACTCTAGAAAGTGATTGCTCTGATACACCATCACTGCTTCACATTTATTATTTATTTATTAATAAATGCCTCCTTGATTGTCTACTCCTACTGCTAGACGCGCTACACATGACGACAAACAACATGCTTCCAAGTTCTCAAGACAACACTGAATATGCCCCCGGTCTGTCTTGGGAAAGTGTCATTAAACTTGGGAGTTTTGAATTCAATTTTTCAAAATCCATCCCTTGTTGCTTTGCTGTCATTCAATAATAATGCATACATTCGCTGGCATTCAATAAAATATACTGGCACTCAGAAGTCGCCACAGAATAAAGAAGCTTTGAAAGCATTAAAGGGTCATTTAATAACGTATTTACTCGCATAATGATCACACTTTTTTGTCAAGCAAATTGACGCAAATTCAGGGGTGCGATCACTATGTGGATTAAATTTCCCACGAAAAGGAACATTTTCTTTTTCATCATGACAAGCAGGCGGCTGCCGCTGTCAGTGCGGGATAGCAAAACAAAAATGGCGTCCGGCGGAGCAAGCCGAACGCACCGAACGTAATTATTTTTCTTCTTGTGAGTACATTACGTGCATTGAAACAGTTTCTTCCATATCAGCAATGAATAATATTGTTACGGAAGGATGACAGAAGAGAGAGAGGAGGAAGATCGCGAGGCGCTGGCTGCTGCATGTTGTAGCTGGTCAGCCATCTTGACCACATTGATTTTGCTTGTACAGTCAAACCCGGCTACATCGAACTCGCAAAAAAACGCCTATCAGTTCGATATAGAGCATAATTCGATATAAGCCTGCTAAATAATTGGATGTCATAAAAGCACATACCATTTATAAAATAACTTTATTAACGAAACTAGCTTAGTTTGGCATAAATTAGTCCTGCATTTTCTTCTGCTTGGGCAATTTCGCTGCCTGCGACGCACGCACTTCGCCACGTTGTCTAGTCGGAGCAGCTGAGGCCGCAACCTTCCGCATTCGCGCAGAAGTGCCGGACTAATGCGAGTGCACCAATCACTTCAGAGGATGTGGGCAAAGGGCCGTAGTTGCTTTCCTCAATGTGCCTACTTTCATTTGTGCTCAGTACGATGTCGGCAATGTAGTCATCGTTTCCGGGCTCTACCGTGGTCGTGACACCATCATCTGCACTCACAAACTCGTCCACCGTCGATTCGAATGTCCCGTAAATTTTGACAGCTCGCTCCAAACTTCGGCAACACCGGCAACGGCTTCGTCGCATTCATCAGAATTTACAGTCCTCACCGAGCATGCGGAAACCGGCACGTATGAAGAACCCCTCGTACACGGCCGTGCGTACGCGTCGGGTCCCATGGGCACCGGGTTGAGAGTCTGGCCACTTTAGCCCTAATCGAGCCGAGAGTGCTCCTCGGAATCTTGCACGCTGCGGGGACATCCAACTTCTCATCGCGTTCGACGCGATTAATGATTTCGAGCTTCACGACGAAAGGCGAATTCTGCCACTTCATCCCGGCAACACTGCGGGAGAAGGCCCACAAGGCGCAAACACGATAAACCAGAGAAGCAGCACTTTCGCCATCTTGCACGAAGAGAGCACAAGAGCCTCTGATTGGCTGTCTGAGCAAGCGCTGTAGGCGGGCCAGGATCATTTTTTGCTGGGGAGTGTCGCTAGATAGTGATCTAAAGAAAGGAAGGACGCTTGATTCTGCAACCCGTGAGGGAGCATGGCGAAGCGTCATCAGGGGAGAGGGGGTGGCAAGTGAAAGATGATAGAGAAAGAGGGAGGATGTGGCCTAATAGACTCCACTATGCGCGACAGGGGGAGTGTCGACGGCTCGCCCGAACAGCCTGAGGCAGCGCGGTCACGGTAGGGAGAGCGGTTGGATGGAGCCGCACCGCCGGGTTTCCCCGCTACCGCGAGGGAAAGCCAACTTCTGGGGGTACTTTTCCGCCGCTTGACGTTCGATATATCGGGAGTCACTGCAATATTTGTTCGATGTAAGTGTAATTTTTGCTATATATACTCATTGTAACTATACCGTGACCAGAAATTGTTCGATATAGTCGGGTTCGACTGTATATATAGTGTACATATATTCAGTCTATACTCCCAACATCCCCGTAACATATTGGTGGGAGGTGCGGGGTACCACGGCTGGAAACGGAGCTCCGCAGTGGACATCGCATCACCGTCCTCCCCATGAATGACGGTGAGCACTCGGGATCAACGTCGTTGCCGCCTCCAATGTCACCATCCCACCCGCTACGACACTGTCCCCTTCGGTTGTGGTTGTGCAACCCAAGGATCCCGGAACTTTCTGCGGGACTGATGGCGCCGACGTTGAAGAGTGGGTGGCTATGTACGAACGGAATCAACAGATGGGACCCTACGCTTATGCTAGCTAACCTGTTGTTCTACCTAAGAGGCACGGCAAAGGTGTGGTTCGAAAACCATGAAGAGGAGCTGACCAGCTGGGACCAATGCAAAGAGAAGTTAACAGAGTTGTTTGGCAAACCAGCCGGCTGTAAAATTGATGCAAAGCAGGAACTGGCCTCTCGTACCCAATCCCCCACAGAGTCCTATGTTTCATATATCCAGGACGTGCTGGCGCTTTGTTGTATAGCCGATCACGACATGACAGAAGCTGAGAAGGTAGGGCATGTGCTCAAGGGCATTGCTGACAACGCGTTTATTCTGGTCATGTGCAAAAGCTGCTCTACAGTTGATGCTATCATCAAAGAGTGCCGCCTATTCGAGCAGGCCAAAAGCCGACGCATCCTGCACCCATTTACCAGACTTCCCAATACTGCCGCAACGTCGACGTGTGAAGATCAGCCCGCACAGCAGCATGCGTCGCCATCAGAGGACGTGGTGCGAATCGTTCCGACGTGAACTGGACGCGAAGGCGCCCGCAGCTTTCTGTTCGTGTAGCCCTGATGCTACCCCTATTTCAATTCCCCTCCTGCAAGCCATCGGTTGACAGGAACTTGAAAACTTTGGCCTACATTCTGTCTGTGCTGTCACCAACCCCAGAGCCACCGAACGCCCTTCTACTATTTTCGCTACACCCCGACGCTTCTCTCCGCATTATCGCAACCTGACTGACTGGAGAACCGCGGACAACCAGCCGATATGTTTCAACTGTCGCTGTATTGGTCGTGTCGCCAGATACTGTCGCAAGTCGTGGCCCCCAACACCTCGCACGCCGATAAACCTGAGCCGTTTTAATGTAAATGCCCGCAATGTTTCGCCCACCGTTGAGTCTAATAGCGCCGACAACTCTGCTAGGAACACGTGGTACAGTCGCTCACCATCGTCGCGTGGACACCAGTCTCGCTCACCGTAAACACATCGCCCATCTTCCTGTTCGCTGCAGCCACGTCGCCTCTCGTCCCCTGTCGCTTTTGACCACACCCTTTCGGAAAACTAAGAAATGCAGCCCTCGGAGATGGCGCTGCATTGCCCACTACTGCAGCAAATCCTCTGTCTGTGCCCACCAAGAGAAGTGTAATTGACGTTAAAATAGACGGCTTACCTGTCCAAGCACTCGTCGACACTGGAGCCCACGTATCTGTGATGAGTGCTAGCCTACGTAGACATTTAAAGAAGGTCCTCACCCCAGCAGCTGCCCGAGTGCTTCATGTGGCCGACGGCGGCTGTATTTCGAATGCGTACTGCGTGCATAAGTATAGCCGGCCGCCCTACTTCTGTTCTCTTTGCTGTGATCGACAACTGCCTTCACGACATTATCCTTGGATAGGACTTCTTATCCCATCATTCCGCTCTCATCGACTGCGCAACCGGCACTCTTCAGCTGGAACTGCCTCAAGTAGCCGATGCTCCGAGCACCGTTCCACCGCACTTGTGTTTGCTTCAAGATGTGCGTCTGTCACCTGAGGCAGTCACTTACGTCGCTTTGACCGCACAGCCACAGATTCCCGACGGTGATTACATCCTTCGCCCATTCATTGACGTGCTTTTGAACCGGAATGTTGCTCTTCCGCATATGCTGGTGACGATTACTAATAACAACGTCATTCTTCCGCTTCTGAATTTCAGCCTGTGGCCTCAAGTGCTTCCAGCTGGCATGTTCTTAGCCAGCGTTTCTAATACTTCCGAATTTGACATTGAAAGTCTGAATGCCGAGAGCGGTTTCTTAGCACCAATTGCAGCTCACAGCTGTGGTTCCCTAACGGATGACTTGGTGAAGATGATTGCACCTGACCTCACCTCTGCACAGGCCACGGACATATGACTCCTCCTCGAATCATACCTTGACATCTTTGATTTCAGCGACAAGCCTTTAAGACAAACATCTGTTGTTCACCACTATATCAACACTGGAGACACGGATCCTATTCGTCGGCGTCCCTATCATGTATCACATGCTAAACGTCAAGTCATCCAATCAAAAGTGGACAAAATGCTCCGCAAAGGAGTCATCGAACCATCAGCCAGCCCTCGCGCTTCGCCTGTCATCCTTGTGAAAAAAAGAAATGATGGTACCTGGCGTTTTTGCATCGATTATCGCCATTTAATCAAGATAACCCGAAAAGACATCTACCCACTACTACGCATCGATGACACCTTGGACTGCTTGCACGGAGCTAAATACTTCTCGGCCATCGATCTTCGGTCCGGCTACTGGCAGATTTCAGTTGATGAAATGGACCGCGAGAAGACGGCCTTCATCACGCCGGATGGCTTATATCAGTTCAGTCGTATATATTATATCAGTCATGCTCTTTGGCCTATGCAATGCTCCTGCGACATTTGAACATATGATGGACTCTCTTCTGCGAGGCTACAAATGGACTACCTGTCTCTGTTACCTTGACGACATTATAGTTTTTTCTCTCACATTCGGCAGCCACCTTACCCGACTTGCTGCCATTCTTGCGGTCTTCCGAAAAGCCGGCCTCCAACTGAACTCTACGAAGTGTCAATTTGGGCGCCATCAGAGTACCGTGTTGGGACACCTCGTTGACGCATCCTGTGTCCAACCAGATTCGGAAAAAGTTCAAACCGTACGCAGTTTCCCTGTACCACATTCTGCTTCTGACGTGCGCTGCTTAGTCGGCCTGTGTTCTTACTCTCGCCGTTTCGTCAAAAACTTTGCCGATGTTGCTCGGCCTTTGACAGATCTTTTAAAGAAGAACACACCGTTCTTATGGGGCCCTGAACGAGCTCCCGCGTTCATCGCATAAGCTTGCTCATCGGGTTTCTGACCACTCCTCCCATACATGCCCACTTTGATCCATCTGCACCGACCGAAGTCCACACTGACGCAAGCGGCCACAGCATCGGCGCTGTTCTCGCCCAACAGCAGAATGGTACCGAGTGCGTGATAGCTTACGCCAGCCACCAGCAGTCACCTGCTGAGAGAAATTACTCCATCACCGAGCGGGAGTGCTTGACTTTAGTTTGGGCTGTCGTCGAGTTCCGGCCATATTTGTACGGCCGCACGTTTTCGGTCGTTACAGACCACCATGCCCTCTGTTGGCTGTCTTCCCTCCGGGACCCCACAGGACGGCTTGGTCGCTGGGCGTTGTGGCTCCAGGAATTTTCATATGTTGTAAACTATAAGTCTGGACGCCTGCACAAGGACGCTGACTGCCTCTTGCGTCACCCCGTGGATCCTCCCGATCTTGTTGCGCATGATCCGGTGACCTGCGTGATGGCTTTGACTGACATGACCGACATGCGCGCTGAAGAACAACGCGACACATCCTTACAGTTCATCACCAGAGCGCAATCTGGCATCCTCTACCGCCGCAATATCAACCCTGACGGCCCTGAGTTGCTCCTTGTCCTTCCTCGTCATCTACGATCAGTCGTTCTCGAACAACTTCACGATGCACCGATGGCGGGACACCTTGGAGTTTTGCGTACATACGACCGTGTATGATGCCAGTTCTTCTGGCCGAGTCTCTACCGCTTTGTGCGTCGTTATGTCGCAACTTGCGAATTGTGTGAGCGCTGGAAGAAACCTCCCCTGCCACCTGTCGGCCCTCTGAACTATTCTTTCGCGTTGGCCTTGACCTGCTTGGCCCTTTTCTGACGACTATAGGGAACAAGCGGATCTCTGTCGCTACTGATTACGCGACATGCTACGCGATAACAAAGGCATTGCCGCCTAGCTGCGCAACTGACGTCATCGATTTTCTCCTTCACGACGTCATTCTTCAGCACGGTGCACCTCGACGGTTATTTACAGACCGTGGCCGCTCGTTCTTGTCTCGAGTTGTGGACGACCTCCTCCACTCTTGTTCCACTGAGCACAAGCTGTCCACAACCTACCACCCACAAACGAATGGTCTTATGGAACGTCTCAACTAAACACTCACAGAGATGCTGTTGACGTACGTTTCCAACGATCACTGCGACTGGGACGTCACGCTAGCCTACGTGACATTCGCGTATAACTCGTCCCGACATGACACCGCAGGATATTCACTCTTTTACCTTTTGTATGGTCGCAACCCCACTTTTCTCTTTGACACCATCCTACCTTCTGTGCCCCGCGTTGCCACTGTGTACGCTCGTGAAGTCATCGATCGCGCTCACATGGCGCGTCAAGTCGCCTGATCTCGCTTATTAGCCTCACAACATCTGCAAAAAGAGCGTTACGACCGGTGCCATTGCAATGTTCAGTTCGCCCCAGGTGCTTGGGTGCTGCTTTGGTCACCATGTCGTCGGGTCGGCCTCTCCCAAAAGCTCCTCTTTCGCTACACAGGGCCTTATGAAGTCTTATGTCAAATTAACAATGTCAATTACGAGATCGCGCCGTTACAGTTTCACCCATCCTCAAGTACGCCGCCTGTTGACGTCGTGCACGTTTCGCGGCTGAAGCCACACTTCGCTCACAGTTGTTCGCCTACCATGCGCCAAGACGGCGCTTCACCACCCGGGGGTCCTGTTATGGAAGGATGACAGAACAGAGAGAGGAAGAAGAAGATCACGAGACACTGGCTGCTGCGTGTTGTCTGGTCAGCCATCTTGACCACACTGATTTTGCTTGTTTATACAGTAAAACCTCGTTAAACCGTACCCGCTTAAACAGTAGTTTCATTTTAAAACTAGTAAAGTCAAATCCCTGACTAAGCGGCCATTGAGCATAATGTGTTTTGTATCCGCATAAACCGTACCAGCTTATTGCATACGTATCGGTTAACACGTAGTGTTTCCACTTTTCGTCGCGTCAACATGGCGGTGGTTCATCTCCATGTAGAAAAACAAGCTTCAGAGATCTGAACAACGGCCTCCAAGCGCCCTATGTGTTTGCGCGTGAAGCCACATCAACATCAACATCATTTCGGCACCATCCCAGAGAGCATTGTGGCGTCATGTAAGCGAGGACTGGCATCATACCGAAGCTCGGATAAAAAGAAAAATCAGACATCGTTCGTGCTGTCGAACGTGACACGAAGCAGTCAGCTCTGGCATGCGACATGAGTCTACTGTTGACTACGGTGCATGGCATTTGGAATGTGAAGAAGTTGCTCGGCAGCGCTGCTGCGACCACGAAGAGATGTAGGCTGCGAGGTTTGACTTTTCGCCATTGTTGCTTCTGTTTTGCCGAAGTGTCACCTAACGGCAGTGATAAGGATCACGCGGAAAGCGACAGCACGGGCGATTCAGGCCTGACAGCGGCAGAAGCTGCGCGTTACATCAGCCTCACAAATGCAATCGTCGTGACGAGAACAGACCCCGCAATGAAAAGGTGCCCCGCGACTTCTGCAATGCTACCGCGCCCACGTACGGAGAATATGCAACACTAACGAGGAATCTGCAATGCGAGTGTTTGCCGAGAAGAGGGGGCTAGTTGAAAAGCTGGCTCGCAGCTTCAGTAAGTTTGAGGCCGATGTTGTCGCTGCCAGGCCGCCGCTGCATCAAACGAAAATAACACTTTTGCCGCGCGAAGTAAATAAATACTAAATAAATACTGCAAATTTTTTCCCCTTTCATCACACTCTCTCTTCCATTTTTGACAGGTAAGTGGGCGATCTCATGCTATTTCGTTTAAGCAGTACGACCGTTTAGTACGTACTTTTTCCGAGCTACGGCCAACTACGGTTTAACGAGGTTTCACTGTATACTGTAAATATATTCAGTCTTTACTCCCAATGTCCCCGTAACAATATCATTAATATTGGGAAGTTTGCGACAATAACGTAGCCATGTCCACTTTGAAGGGACAGAAACAGAGATGGGCGCATTTAGCTGCGAGTGACATGGCGGGCATTCTGCGGAAACTGCGGCATTTGCCTAATACGGCACATTTCCGCTAAGGGTGGGCGAATATCTTAGCTGCGTTACAAGCGTCAGCGTATGAATAGGGTACACTTCTAACGTATCAGTGTAAACGTGGCCACTATCGTTGCCGCTCGCGATTTGTTGTGTGCCCACGAGTGCAGACGAGAAGAATCGAAAGGCGCCCTTTATATTGTTGTTGTTGACCAAAACCATTATGAAGCCTACAAATAATAAACCCGAGGCAAGTTTGGTTGTAGCTTTTATTTTTTCACGGAAGTGCGGAAAGTGATGACAGGAATGAAATGGGGCATCTGCTTGAGAATGTTGGGTGCGTGCAGACTGCTTGGTATGTCTTCAAGAGTCGTTCACGTAGCATTCAAGAGATGGTAAGCGCGATCACCATTAGCTAGACTTGGCACACAACATATCACTGCGACAAGTTCAGTGTGCGATCATTACACGGGAAAGAAAAACAAAACGAATTTTGATGACAAAATTCAGGAGTGCGATCATTACGCGAGTGCAATCATTATGCGAGTAAATACGGTAGTGTTTGCCAGGAACTCCGGCTTAAATACATTAAGATAAACCCAAAGTGCCATCTACACCAGTGTGAGAAAGACCGATATGTGACAGTGTGGGCCAGAACAGCTTTCTGAGACCACAATTTATGTCAGCACTCATGAAATGGCAATGATATGCGTGCAAGATTATTCTATTGCACCTGAATATTATTTCCAGCATGAACTTTTTAATAAACTCAACAACTCAAACTTTTGTAGTGAAATAATTGCCAAGTAACATAACTGACAGCCAAACTGTACACCTGATGATCTACTACCAAGAAATGCACACCTGTGCATGTGGAGCATGTGAATAGATAGGATGAACTACAGCAACAATGTTTGAGACCGTGGCTCCATTTCTAACATGAAAAGAATGAAAACTATGACATAAGCTTCTAAAAGAGGCAAAACTCACCTTGATTTCTATAGGACCATCATAGAACTCGCTTCGCAGTTCTTCCATAACACTAGTGCACAAAGCTTTTCTCTTTGCTCGCTCTAGAAGTCGCTCCCTACGTTCCTTTTCAGTCTCATCACCATCTGAAATCGCATTTTACGAGTCAAAACACATTCCACAGTGACAACTACTGCGTTTCGAATGTCAACAAATACACAGCCCAGTCGAAATTGCGCATGCAAAATTATATGCAAGAAAGCTTTACACTGTCAGCAGTTCGGTAAGCCACTTAGTGCAAACTCCAAATATGTTGTACTATATAGTAAAAAATTGAACATTCACTGAAATGAAGCCGCACTTTACCATTAAGAAATTTTGCAAATAATGCTGCAGTGCAAAGTATAATCAACAAAATCAAAAACCAATAAAAACATCTCTTGATATTTCTACATCCAACAAATACTATATACTTAAAAACCCTTTAAGCTTCTTTTTGGGACAGAAATCCCACAATTTAGTCCCGACTAGGCCCCATCAATGTCACATTAATTGTTGGCAGCCAATTGTGGAAAAGTATCAAGGCTGTAGTGGTCCGAATAGTTAATACATGGTTGCTTTATTGTTTCAACCTCAATATCTTGTTCTCAAGCATGATACCATGAACAGTTGAACTGCATGAATGCTCATTCTGCAATGAGCGTTATTTTACTTAGAAAGTGGATATTCACCTCTGTGGGCATGAGAATTCAGTAAATCAAACTAATGTAACAATACAGTGTTTTAGTATAATGTAAAATGCTTATGTTAGCACTAGTGTGGGACACAATACTAATGCTAAGATTTGCTGCAAAGCACCATAGCAACAGATTGTTAATGATAAACAGTTGCGGTGCCAACTAGATGTGAAAAAAATTATGCAGATACAACACACAAGCTGGAAGCTATGTGAAGCGAGGCTTACATTAAGTGCTTAATTAAATGTGACAAAATTAAATACAATACCTAGAACTGTCTTTACTGTCATCCTGTGCCAAGTGTAATCTCATGCAATGCTTATGTTTGTTCACCCACGGATCCCAACTTTAATGTCATGCAATGTTTATATTTATGGACTACACTGTTCACAAGCTATTCCAAATTGCTGATAGCAGTTCATGTGGATGCCATGAATGGGAACGCACAAAGTCATTTCATAGCAATTTATGCAGCAGGTAAAATTTCTTTTAGGAACAGACCGGAACAGACAAGTCCAGATGTTGAAGCAGTCTGTAGCATATTATATCTTATTAGTGGAGAAACCTGGAGCAAGCAAATTTTAATTTAGAGCATTGATATGATTAGGCAGGGTAACAGTCACAAAACCTTGAATTATGCAGCATTAAAGAAATGTTAAAGAGCAGCCTAAAGGCATCTTTCACACTATCTTTGTATTAAATTCTGGTGAAATGATTGAAGGTGTTTCCCAGAAGATGAGAATAAGGTAGGGTTTGTGAACACCTATGTGATTTATTCAAAGACATTTCTAGGTAATGTAACAGCCCTCACTACTTCAAACAGAGATTCTGGATGTAACTGAATTCGCTTTACCACTCACTAGACTCACTAGAAGCACTGAAACATATGGAGTTCACTTTGAGCGATTGGGTGTAAAGGTTCAAGGCCCCTGAATAAGCTAACGATAGCGTCATTTGTCCTCTCTTGGCCTCTCCTTCTCAGAGTATTTTCATCACATGCGCCTTCCCTCACCGCTTACCCTCTCAGCTAGCTCTTTCTGATTGGGGCGATCATGCTGCGCAGCGCTGCAATCAGCGCAATATACGGATTCGTGATCACTATGATTGCGGGGCTGCGAACCGCGATCAAAAGCAATGATCATAGTGCTGGTGGGAGTAAAAGAAAAAAAAGGCATGAAAGGCGCAGACGGCAGCGCACAGACGCTCAGGCGCTTGTTTCCGCAGAAACAACCTGAGCACAACCACATGACTCCATTCCACCAACAGGAAGGTGTGAATAAATCCTCACGTGCCCTCGCTCGCCGGCTCAGGCGGCAAGACAAAACAATGTCACTACCTTTTAGTTTTATTCCAGGGGCTTCTCTGCAGCTGCTCGTGCCCATTGGCAACCAGAATACGAAAATTAATCTTACATGACCTCTGAGATTAACAACACAACTACCTGCACCATGCCAGCATCCTTTTGCTGATGCCTGCCAGAGCCAAAGCTGCCAAAGCTATTCTGGCACAGTGTGACACAACTTGGATCATTTTCCCACTTTCAGTCCAATTTGTCGCAGCAATATGCATATAAAAATGGCACAGTTGGCGCAGAATTTCCACTCCTGAAATGCATGCTGTGAGACGTTGACAAAGTGATGTCCCAAGGACTAAAGTGATGTTTGATGTTCACTGAGGGAAGAACAGTGAGGAAAGAGTTACACAGAGAGAAGTAAAATGCGAAAGACAGAGGTAAGATTAACTATTATCTGCCCGTGTCATTCCAGTGTTTATGAGCAAGTGGGAGCAGGTGCACGTGCATGTGCTTTTGCATGGACATGCTCTCACACGCACATGCTGTGCGACGAGACATGTGCGGCTATTGTATGGAAGGGCTACTTCGAATTGTCACGAGAAAAGTATGTGAGCAGTTGTAGCATAATGGTTAGAGCATCTGGCACTTCTGCAGGAAGACTACGATCAACCCCGCCTCTGAGCAAGTAGTACACACTATTTTATTTTCTTTGTGTGAGCTGTTCGGCAAGACAGCAGTAGCAACCAAGGTCAGCAAAGTCCAGGATGGTTCGCTTAGAAAGCTTCACTTTAAAACACGCAATGCAGCAACTTATCGACTTTAAGATCTGGCACCACATGAGGCTTACCGCTTCTGCCACCCTATATGAGAGACCAGTTCAAGCCTATTCATTAATTAAGCCTACACACCAAGAATCAAAATACCCCAACACAGACCTAAAGCATGAATTAGGCATTAATCAAGCAAACAGTGCAGAACCATGACTTGATAGACCTGAAGCAGACAGTCCTTCCTTCAACAGGCACCTCCATGTTCCCCGATGCAAGAGTGTTGAGCATGAAGTACTGTAAATAGCTTATGTGCACAATATCCCCGGCATTACTTACATAGTAAAAGCTTGTTAATTCGAATTCCGAAGGGATGCTATGAAAATTCGAATTATACGAAATCTGAACTAATTAAAGTTGGAGAAAAAAATTGCTGAGATAAGGCGCGTACATAGCCCGACATAGCGTGAGCCCGCGCGCACACACACTACATCACATTGTCATGAACAACAATGTCTATACTTTGAAGCACTGGTGCATCCAACGTAACTGGATGCGGCCAAAGCGATCCGACGTGCCCGACGTCAAGATGGCTCTTGCTCCATCTGCACGTTCGTCTCGCCGACTCGCGTGGAGAAAAAAGAAATGTAGTTTCACTTCAAAAGCGAAGCATCGACTGAGATAGCAAATTAGTAGATAGCTATATGAAGTAACAATAGTAGTTTTATCGGTCGTATAAACTTGTAAACATTCGTTTACTAACTAAATTGACAAATACGGTGTCATGCACACACAGGTAAACATGAACACATCTTGCTCGACGACCGTGGAAACTCGCTGAAAAATGTTGGAGTGAGGAATCGCAGCAGTAGCAGCGAGCGAATTGACCTTCGTACAGCTCTCGCTTCAACGCGAATGAAATGTAGAAACCACATTGCATACGAAGCCACTGGCACTACGCGCTCTTTGCAAACATCACAGATCGCTTTGAAGATGAGGCCCATGTGTGCGCGCACTTTGGCCACATCGCAGATCCCTTTCAGGATATGGCGCCCGCATGGCTGCACCATAAGCAGCTGCCGCCAGAGAAAAATGCCCCCTCCGCCCCTTCCCTTCCCTCTTTCCACCTCACCCCCGTGCCCTGCGCACGACAGGAGAGGGCATGCATCCGCCCTGCCTTTCTCGCTCATGCACATGAGATTGTGCCACGTACGCTGGCTTACCCTCGCACGCTTTCACTTGCACATACAGCATATGGTGCACGGCGACGATTTTATCGCCCTTGAGCTATGTACCGAACCTCATGGGCGAGAAGCGATATGCAACAGAGGTGTTGGCCATGCCTGGCCAGGCGCAAATGCGTCTCTCTCTAGTCAGGCCTAAACAAAGGGCTGCAGATGGAAAAAGCAAAGCCGCGCGGCCCGCGCGGCGACGCCAGCTTCGCCAACGTGCTCCCACACACTAGCACTCTCTCCATCCATAATGGCGAGGAGTTAGAATTATCGGTGACGGTGTGGATTTCAGTGTGAAATAGAGGGATGTGTAACATATTGCGTTCAATACATTGCTGGACGGACCGTGGCAGATACTTCGAATTATCCGAAATTTCGAATGAACGAGCTTTTACTACTGTGAATGCACGGTGTGGGGCACACATTGCTAACACCAATGTTAATTCCTTGCATTTAGTATTAAAACTCTCTAATTCCTACTAGGAATGCTTAAACAGAGCCGCCGTATTTTGTATTAAAGTGACACTAAAGAGAAAAATTATTTTACCTGTGTTTGCAAATTACCCTTCCCCAATACCAAAAAGCCCACTCTTACTGCAAGAAGATGCTTGGTACGCCAGAAAAGCTGCAAGAACAAAGAACGGGTGGCAACACTGCTTTGAAGTTCCCACACCAGCCTGCTGTAACATCATGGATTTTGATGCTGTCTGCTCGGGCCTAATGAAATTTCTTTCGGTAAAAATGGACTACATTGTAGAAGGATCTACATTTGGGCAAGTTGGTACTGGTTGAACATCTTGAAGGAGCGGCGCAAGACGACGAAGACAGAAGGCAGGATTTTACGTTTTTGCTTGCGCACTGGTAATGACGCCATCGATGGGAGAGCACATGGTCATGGGTTGCAGTACATAAGTCTGTGTATGCCTTCAAATAAAGTTAGCTGCGAGTTCAGCACTGTCCTGTGTGTTCCTGCCTTCTGTCTTTGTCATCTTGCACCGCCCCTTCAACATGTTCAACTACATTGTATTTTAAGAGAGCCAGAGGTTGAATTTAGGGAGTTTCAAGAACATTTACTTAACCACAATGGCCAAAATGTGAAAAAAAAAAAATGCCTTGCAATCCGTGACGTCACACTGACATACAGGCACGTGGGCATCAGTGCGAAATTCAAAAATGAAACTTTGATTGTCATTTTCTCTTCTAATAATCAATGTATTACTGCTAAATCAATGAAAGTTAAATTTGGAAGAATACTTTATAAATCTGAAGTGACTTATTGTTTCTCTTTAATGTCCCTTTAAGCTACAATGGATGGTAATATAGATGCCAACTTACCATAGTGAACAGGTGCCAACTTTGGGGGTCTGTACACTTTGGGTACTTTATCTCCAGCTCCCTTTTCAACACTATCTGTGGACTCATCACCACTCTGAAAAACAATAAAACTACAGAAATGATACTACTGAAACATTAATGCAGGGCTACATCTGATGTCATTGCTTGCATATTTACAATATAAAAGAAAAAAATCATGCATCATGAAAAGCGACAACAAAAATACCAAGACATTATCTAAGCACTTTCTTTTTCTTAAATAAAAACAACTTACTTCAGCTTCAAGGGCCGCAGGATTTGCTCTAAACCTCAAAGGGTCATCTGAATCTGAAAAAAAAAAAAAGAAAATGAAAACTCAGACACTTACATTTCGCTTCATAAAATATATTACATGTATGCATCCTCCTCCATTACAAAAAATGTTCAAGCAAATGTGCAACAAGAAAGCTCACGAGGAAAGAACATGGACGGCACAGAGTAAAATGCAGCGAAGAATATTAGAAAAGTCTATAATTGGCGAACATCACAAGTAAATGCCAGGAGCAAACCACTTACTGGTCACTAGAATTACATTTCAGAGCACATCCGTCTGCAGACTGCACTGCTTGCTCTCAATGTGTTTATTACAGCGCTACAGTCTGACATACATGTTTTCCATTTTACTGCATCTCAGGGTCCCCGAGTTTTCCAGGTTTTCTCCGAGTGCCTTTGCGAAATTCCCCCGAGTGACACAGAATTTTGCTTTAAGTCAAGACGAGCTGACACCATGTCGGCCGATGCTGTCACTCTCTAGTAAGCATGTTAAAAAATAATAATAAGAAACCTTAATCCAGTTTGAATAGTAAGCAGTAGTGTTTATTCAAGATAGAAAACTGAAGGGAGGGGTTAGTAAAATGCACAGAAAATAAAATATCTTCGAAAAAAATGGTAAAGCCCATTCCAAATCGAGTCAAACATTTTCAAATACGAATAAAAATAGATGCATACAGAAGCAAATATTTTCGAAAATGAGCTATTTTTATCAACTGATAGCAAGCTCATTTGTATGAGGCTTAAACTTTGTCACATGTGAGATCCTCTCTGAGCAGCTGTAAAGTAAACCTCAAGTGTCCTGACATACTCTCAGCATGTGCACAATGCCTCAGTGTTGCGTTTCACTGCTTTAAAGAGTTTATTCTGGTTTGGAAGAGAGACACCTGCACCTCAGCGTCAGCCAACACTTTGTTTTTTGAGCTCAAGCTCCTTCAAAGAAGCGGCGGCACACTTCCTATTCTATTCATTCCTGAATGGGTCGGTCTTTTGTGTTGTCATCCTCCTCCCACCGCGCGTTCGCCCCACGGACCATTTGAAGCATCCTCTTGGTCAGTTGTACAGTCAACATCAGCTTTTTCGGACTCCCTAGGGGCCGCGAAAACATCCGAAAAAATGAATCTATGTCTTTTACTGCCCTTAAGGGCTCAAATCATCACAGGCACGCCTGAAGAAGCTCTGAAGGCCTGCCAGTACACTTATTAGGCATATTGGTGCTCGTACTGTGACAGGAGACGGTGTGTGCATGCGTGTATAATTAAGGAATACATAGCGTATCCCGTGACTATTGCCTCTTCACCACAATACTTTGCGCATGCTTCACCGCGCAATGTTTCTGTACTGAGGCGAAGTCGACTTCCGGGAACCAGCTTTATGCAACGTGCTATGCTTTCCAAGTTTCGAAGTCAATTGCGAGGATTACAGAGGCAGAGTCAGTGCCATTGCTGACAGCAGCGAATTCTTTCAATGAAGAACACGGCACCGAATGGCAAGAAACTTAATAGCGAACATCAAAGCAGCTCGGCCTAGTGTTGCAGCGGTGGTGGCTACAGCTGCCAGCGAATCGGCGTGCGAGAGCGCCGGTTCGAGGCAGTGAGGTCATCAAATAATCAAAATGGGAAACGGTGGTGGCTTTCCTTAACGCGGTTTTGGACCTGCAGTCACAGCAAAAAGTCCATAAGATCGGACGGCAAAGAGTTCTTGCGTCCGAAATTTCAGATGTTCTTATACATTGACTCTATGGAGTGTGTGGTGGTGCCGCAAAGCCATCCGAATTATCGGGCATGTCCCAAAAATTGGGTGTCGACTGTATGCTGCAAGCTTCTCCAGCCAACGACACGGCGTCAAAGTCAATTCGTTACGATTCCTCTCTGCTACTCAAGCAAGCATTAGCGCAACTTTCGTTCCCTCTCAATAACGTTATAGCTAATTTTTCCTGATAGAACGAGAAATTCCCCGAGTTTTCCCCGAGTATTTCCAGACTATTTAAATTCCCTGAGAATTCCCAGCTTTTTCGGTTGGTAGACACCCTGTGATTAGCAGCCAGATATCTAGAAACAACAAAATAAATTTGAAAGCAAGACTTACTAAGAGTTCCGAGAGTCGCTGTTCTGACAACTTTGTCAACCTGATATTTGAGTTTCTGGTCAATGGGACGAATTCTTTCAAGGACCTGTAATATTGAGAACATATTTACGCAACAAACAGTAGTGTAACGCAAGATAAAAGAATAGACTGACCTCACAGTTAGTTTCTCTACACCACCACTGCTGCAAAGGGTGCTGATATTGGTAGTCCTTAGTAGATGATACAATGCTTGGAAGTGCAGTTTTATTTGCATTCTTGGATGTTTTTTTTTAATTATGGGGTTTTACGTGCCGAAACCACTTTCTGATTATGAGGCACGCCGCAGTGGAGGACTCCAGAAATTTCGACCACCTGGGGTTCTTTAACGTGCACCTAAATCTAAGTACGTGGGTGCTTTCGCATTTTTTGTATGTTTAGATTTGAAAAAAAAAAAAAGAGAACCTTTAAAGCTGCCCTAAGTCCTAATTTTTGTGATGGGGCAGGAAGGTGAGGACAAGAAATTTCTGCGGCAAAAGCAGGACCAGACTTACCAGAAAACCACCTCCACCACTAAAATAATCAAACGTCAAAATTCACAATGCAGGTGGCTTTAGCATTTTGCTTAAGGTTCCCTGAACCCAATTAAAGCAAAAAGGACCACCAACATCGCAGTGCAAGCAGGGCACATGTGCATGTACTCTGAGAGGAGTCAGAACAGTCTATTTCCAAGTATTCCCTACCACGTATCAGTGAAAAATGTTTCCCAGAAACATGCTTAAAGGAGTCCTGAACCACCCCTCGGGCTTGATGAAAAAACACAGTCTGCGGACAGCACACATTTTTATGCATTTTACAGTCGTACATGGCGCGTGGAGCTCGCAAGCGAAGTCATCTTTTTCTCAAACGTTCTCTTTTGAACAGGTGCGTGCTCCTCACTCTTTTCTGCATGCTTTATTTCGAAATATACCAGATTACCATACATGGCTGCTATTGGTCAATAGGTCACATCAATCAAGAAGGGTGTTTGGGTCAGTGCACTTCTTGTTAGTGTTACTGTGCATATTTATTGATACACTTAACAAACAGGCTGAAGTAAGGGAAAGTCTGCTTTCAAATTTCGATAATAATTACATACTCCCGAAAGAAGCTGACTGTCGTATGCTCACGCTTGGCCACGGCCGCCCACGTAGAAATTAAACTTTGGCTACTCTGCTTATCAGTGTTGTAGCCATCGGGTCTCGCTAATTTCGACTAGTTTTGAACACTCAACTAGCCTTGGACGCAAAACTTAAGGTCACACCACACGAATGTTTACCAGCGTGTGCTCACTCCAGGCCGCTCCTGGTTAGATGCCTTGGCAGACCACTTCGCAGTGAGCTCTTGATAGAGCTTCAAAATGCACAAGTTGGATGTGGCTACTATACGTCGGTCAAGCTGATGCAGGACAAAGCCAGTCTGCACCACATAGCAAAACCAGACTGGAGCATATGAGCGCGAGCACGCACTCAAGGCCTATCATGCACAAAGCAAACATTGTGTACATGCTCTATAGTTGCTTATAGTTGCTGTCTGCTACATAGCGTAGATACTGCAGCCGCCGCGACGAGTCCATTGCCTGTAGATGACTGTAGCTCACTGAGTGCATTGTGGCTTGCTGAGGACAACTGCATTTGGCGCGTCGTAAGCACCAAATCGGAAGTAGTAGCATCTATGTTAACATCCAAAATCAAATTTTAACTGTACTACAGTGACATACAGTAGTCTGAGCATTGTGCAGTCTGACCGCTCTGCCATAACCTTCGCAGAGCAAGTTGTTGAAGAAGGAGTGGAAGCACTGCGTAGGAGACTTTTGATTGCCAATAACTTCGCCTATGCTGAACACATTGAAGTACTTTTTGCGGCACAGTATTTCTGAAATACGTAGTCTATTTTAACTTCAAATGCATTTCTTGACTTCAACAAAGAGTGGTTTAGGGCCCTTTTAATTAAAATCACTTTTTGTAACAAGGACATGACAACAACAAAAAAAAAATATGCTGCAAAAATTTTCAGAGCAGATAAATTTAAACTTTTAGAACTACTTGGGATTGAACTAATGTTCTGCTTAAAGTTAAATGCACAGAAGAAATTTTGAGACACACCTGCGCATTAAAAATACATTAACCATCTCTTAAGCAGAAACATTTCGAAGCATTTTAGAAGCACTTTGCGCACTCAATAAAGAAACGATGCTGTAGTCACGCCGAAATAACGAAACCAAGCCGTAGCCAAGCAGCATTAACGAAGTCAAGCCATAGCCACACAGCAATAACGAAACCAAAACTTCTAGCTCAAATTTCTGACTGAAATTTTTGTTCGGATCTGCATATAGTACGAGATGAAAATTTGGGATGCTAATAATAGGAAAAAACCCCGTATTATATGCGGGTTTTTATGGTATCATGTCTGCTAAGTATTATATCCCTACATGCCGCAGAAAGAGCTCAAATTTCAACCAAATGCATTTGCCCTTTTCCTCGCAGGCACCATGCTCCCAGCCGGAGAGTTGACATATATCACGCAAATGCATCTATGTAAATGGCAGTGCTGTGACATCATTCATAGTGACAAAATATTTCGATAATTATTCAAGGCAACATCAGTTATTTGTTTAATCTGTTGCTTCAATTGACAAATTAAACTTTAGAGAAATAATAAAACATACAAACCAAATGTCTGGACGTTTTTGTTTTACTTTGTACTGTAGGAATAGAAATGCACTTTCATTTCATCTGCTCATTCCCATGTCATGCAGCCGCACTCTGTGATTATGCACTTTCATTCTCTCACGCCTGGCCTCATTGCTCATGATTGTAGTGTTCTCATGCAGAGTGCGCAAAATCGTCCGCTGTGCAAAACAAGACAAATGCAACAGCTCGCGTGTGAGACCGTCACCGGATGTGAATCACTCAGCAAAAACAAGAGAGAAAAAGAAAAAGAAGGCGGGCCCATGACGTGTTTGTCATGCGATCCTCTGCCTCAGCTATGGAAGAATGCATGGAAGGAATTTCTCTTGTGGAGGATAGATGCGTCAAGTGGAGAGAGTGTCTATGTTGGCGGTGATATTCGTCTCCTGATATCATGGGTTTGTGCTGCCTTAAGTATTTACATCTCTGCTATTAATGAACTAATTTGAAAAATTGTTAAGGTAGAACACTCCTTAGAGGGCACGTAACTTCCAGCATATAAACAAAATTTGCTATGTGGCCTGCTGCAGGGCCCTTTAAAATCAAATCGCATGGCTATGAAACAGCTAAAAAGAACAAAATAATGGAAGCAGTGACACATACAGTTCGAGCTTGCACGAGCCGACGAATTGAAGGGTCACCACTGATCCTCTTGCCAGAAACCTTGCACCAAACAATGTGTGTCAGGTCAAGCAGGTAGCCAAGCATGACATGGTTCTTCATCTCAAGGAAGCTCAGGCCCTGGATACAAGGTAAAACTCAGGTCATCAAAACTATAAGCAAACTTGCTGCTCATTAAACTTCTTGGTGAATAAAATTCTTTGCAGCAATGTCTACAAATTTTTTTCTTCTTTAGAAAAAGAGCTTACCAATGCAATACTGAGACACTGTGATTGCTTTATGCGAATGTCTCACTAAGGCCCATCCGTCATACCGGCAATATAAGAACAAGCAAAACAAAACCACATAAGCTTCTAATGATTTCAGCAGTCTTGCAACAGTTAAATATGGATGAATAACTTCAACAATGCGCCACCTGAGCCTGTCTGCGCAATGTCACAAGAATAAATACAAGCCATGAGGACATAATGATTGACATCCTGTCCGTTTGTTCAAGCCTAAAAATCAAGCCCCAAATAAATTCTGGAAACATTCACTATAAAGTGGTAATTCAATCTACCAAATGTTGAATTAACAATATTAGCAACTTAATTATTTTCCCTTCTGAATTTTTCGTTCTTTTCCCACAATGAAGCAAAGTAATCTTGCATTCTAGTTTGAGTTTAACAAAGTACTCGCATACTGCGTGCACAAACCTAGGGCCTTCATAACAAGAAAAATACAAAATCCACTGAGACAGACTTCACTTGCACATATCTTTCTATGTACACGTTAGCAAGCATGGAAAGCAATTGTGAAGAAAAACACACACTGTGCCATCTGTTAACCCAGCATGAACCTTGCGTAGGGCATGATCTTTTTGTGTCCCATGTATAAGCACGTCAGCATCATAAAGAATGAAAAAGCTAAGAGGTAACGTCATGCTACAACCTCAAAGCCTAATAATAAAATTAAAATAAGCTTAAGAAATAAAATTTCCAGTACACAATGTGTGGTGAAAAAGCTTTTTACATTTATGGTAGGCACTGAACGAAATAAGCGATGCCTTTTTTATTATCTTTTTCTTTTTTTTCCTTTAGCACCCCTGGCACCGAGAATGGTTTTTCTTCCTTCCGTTACTGCCAGTGGCTTAGAGATGGGGGCCTTTGCTTTTTTTTCCACTAGAGGTCACTGTCACTACTAGAATATTTCCCTCCAATGCAGGCAGCTCTCACCATCCCCACAAGAGGACACCGGCATACAGCAGGCCATGGATTCACCATGGACAGCGGACACTGCACAACTGCCACGCCCATCACAAAGGATAGACCACAATAATGGTAGAAAATGATCCAAATCTGGACAGCAAACCAGTGAAGTGCTGTGTGTGGTTTGTTTGTGTGTGTTTTTTTCTCTCCCCGGCTAGGATGCACAGGTTGTGCCCCCACAGATCCCCACACGATCCCCACAAGAGTGATCCCCAGATCCCCAAAATCACACAGATCCCCACAAGAGTGTACCCACAGATCATCATCATGCACTGAAGTATTAACAGGTTTCCAATAGCACTGAATAAAAATGAAAGATGTTGGCTGATAGTGATCACACAAGTGGTGCCGCCAAATGGTAAGTTTGAGGACTAGCTGCAGTCAGCACGGCAGCTTTGTTCCCTCCAGCATGCACCTGCACTATCGCATGTTACAATGATGTGCCAAATGATAACCAGGGAGCTTGATCATTGAAATTGTTGTGCAGTTGTCTAACAGGTTCTTTTATTCATAAAAGCTGACAGGCCAAGCTTTTCACTGGACTGCTGAAATACAGAACCTTAGTATGTTCTGTTGTTGAGCGGAAAAAAAAAAAAACAGCAAGAAATGAAGTGTGCAGGAGTGTCTATATTGTCCACTACGTTTCTTCCTGCCCTTTTTTTTACTCAACAATACATGCCACACCAACTTCGACCATGCGGAACCTTGGTTTGATCAAAGTCTATTCAGCTAAGTTTTTGACAGGAAGCTTTGTTATGTTTTGGTTTAGCTATACTACAACATGGGGCACTATAACTGTGGGCACTACAGTCAAGCACCTATGTAATGTACAGTCATCTGCACTTAAAGGGGCCCTGAACCACTTTTTATCGAAAATGAGAAATTCATTTGAAGTAAAAATAGGCTATTTCAGAAATACTTTGCTGCAAAAAGTACTTCAATGCATTCAGCAGAATGAGAGTTATTGGCAATGATACATGGCCTTTGCGGTGCTCCCACTCCTTCTTCAATGCCTTGCACTGCGAAGGCTACAGCAGAGCAGAGCATGCCCACAATGATCCGCTTTCCAAATGTCACTGTGGCGCACAGTTCAAATTTTATTTGCAATGGTAATGTAGACACCACTACTTCCACTATAAATGAAGAACTGCCATCACTACATCCTCACCACTCAAGAAAGAGAGTTTGTACTGCCAAGTTGACTGGCATTGTTACCAGCCTGTGGAGCCTTCTGCTTTTGTCTAAACTTGTTTCAATCTTAGTCTTTTTTACTGTGAACAGTTGTCATGAGTTAGAAAACAGGCAGATCCTGTCTGCTCATTTGTCATGACTAAGTTTAGGCACGACACAATGTGACGAAGAAAAAATAGAAATATCTCAGCATGCGTGGGATAAAGCTAATGATGATGTAATAATGATTATGTAATATCACACAACGGGTCTTTAAGGTAATAAAATGAAATGATGTGTTTTGAAGCTGGGCTTTCAAACCAATACACAACAGCAGCTCTGCGCAGGCGAATAGATGCCACTTGCATTGGGCAAGAACAAATCTCAATGCCTATTTGTCGAGCTTATCTCCTGTACCATGCAACAGCATTTGTTTATCCTGACACACTTTTTGCAAAATTGGCACATGTCCACTGCAGTGTGCTCTTCCTTCACTTCATCCACAATTATCTGATGCTGTCGAGATTTGCTGATTCATCAAGGAAATGAACACGTGCGTGCGTGCGCACACACGTACACACACACACACACACACACACAAACAAAGTAGTGTCAGCACACATCTGCTGCTACATGCTTCCGATTGCAGGGGAGCCTCTTAGCGTCGTCCAAGAGATGAGGTGGCACTGCTATTCTCTTAAAGTTTACTAGAAACTACGGGTGTTCTATAAATCACTTTCAAATAAATGCTCGTAACTGCTGTTTGAAGTAATTGAATTTAGAGAGTCAATGAGCCAGCAAACCCTAGAGAACTTTTTTTCTGTGCTATACATGTAATGCCAAAATAGAGCGGCAGAATAGCTACTCCGGCAGCTGTTGAGGCCACTTCACTTGGCAGGCTAAATTTGCCTTTTCATGTGCCAGGACCATAGATGCCAGAGCTTTTCTTTAATTTATACCAGCTGAACCAGTGAAATCTAAATACCAAATTTGCAATTACATAAACTAGAGCATGAAATGCAATATTTATGCAAATAATGAATGCGAATTAGTGAGCCAAGTGGTATTCTGAAAAAGCTTCTTTTTACACAAAATAAATGTGCATCAGATCACAAATACTTTGCAACAAATTGTGGGACTGCAAAAATTGGTCACTGTAGCAGTTTACTAAAGGCCAACTGTAACGAGATTTAGGACCATGTTTACAGCAGCCACCGGGCAGAATATAAAGTTGGAAATACAAGCGCATTGCATCAGGAAAGGCTCAGAAAAAATATTTTTGATGCTGAAACTGGTAATACACTGCTGTTACCATTCAGAGGAAGTGACACATGAGCCAGAACGTTGAAAAATAGTGTGGTTCCTTGGCATGACTTCTGAAATTAGGCTGCGCCCACCAGCCTCCTGCGGCACGCTGAAAATTCTTGAAGGCAACGTGCTGGGATTTATACATCATACCTACTAACCATAAGGTGCATGCATCATCAGCTTAGGTGCTATTCAAAGACTGCTAATGAGAAAATTAAACAATTACCAGCCCTGCAGCTTTGACAAGATTGCTTAAATGCCAAATACTACTCATTTATAACCAAAAAGGCATATTTCTTTATCAGTTCTTCCGTAAAGCATAGGCTACCGAAATAATCGTGTTTTTCTCCACTCAATATTACTTAACAGTGACTGTGTACCTATTTAAAGCTGTCTTTCCGCAATCAAAGGTTTCTTAAACAATATGCTATTTTAAAATCTATACATCAAGGGGCCACAATGAAAGTTGATACCATGAGATATTTTGATCAAAAGTGAAGAAGGACACTGTTTCTCATTAACATTATAGCTTAAAAATTAAATCGGATAGCCATTAGCAATTTTATCACCACAATTACCTTCTCTTTTAGACTTGCCATTTTGCTATTCATACCTCTTCTCATTCATTCTGTAGCTTTGTCGGTAACATAGATCTGGAGAAGGGTCCTCATAAACCCAAGCGGTTGGGGTACAGCAGTTTTCACAGAAGCGCTTTAAAATCTGTTCACTTAGTCATAACGCAAAGTATTATACCTATGCCTCAAAATCATAGTTCAATTAAAGCTGACGGCAGTCAAGAATATGATTACCTTGTCCACAGCACACTCAGCTTAAATATGAGTAACACTGATTTCACGTAGCCGGTACAATTTATAAAGATATGTGAATAGAACCAATATTGATTTTTTTTTTTATCATTGCTCTCGCGCGCAACAGTACAACAGTAATGTCGCGATCGACAGCACAAACCGCATGGTTTATTACTGGGTAAAAGCTAGTTGTAATAACAACCCGTTTATAACAGTTAGTGGACGGACGCTGCGCGGCGGGCTAGAACCTTCCGTTCATCGTCGGCAGGAACCCTACGGGCCAAGATCGCCCGTCGCGATTAGTATGCTTCACAGAAATACACAATATTCACGTCAAGACACCTTCCTCTGCACCCTGTTAGAAACAGGTCGCATCAGGTACCCTATAATTACCTACCGCAGCAGTATTCAACTCCTTTTTGTTCTTGACACGAGATAGAAGACTTTCCACTGCCGCAGAAACACCAGACGCCTTATCTTTCACCTCTTTGAGGGACGTAAGGAACTCCGGTACCTCCTTTTCATGCCTCCGGTCAGAAATCGTAACCTGAAAATACATTCACAAGGTCCAATGAAACATTTGTTTGGCGAACGACAGACAGTATCTTCCGATCGCGATCCAAGTGTCCCATGTGACCGGGATTACTCAGCTTTGCGTAAAGTAACGCATATTTTTCTGCTCTCCGAATCCAGCGGCTTCAACTTGCCAGCAGTATATTTACGATATAACGAAGGCGAAAAATCGTACCTGCGACATATCCACACGATTGCTACCAGACCCTTGTACTGCTTGTACTGCTTGCATGTCACAGCTGTCACAGAGACGACACACGCGTGGTTTTCGGCAGGCGTTTTCTATGCTTTCGCAAACGCATGGCAAACTGATGATGATAGTGGTCTAAACAACGGAAAGATGCATAGTCAGCATAGTAACTCTATGGAAAGATGCTAAAAGCCAAGGAAGGGGAAAACATTTTTTTTTTCTACCCTCCATGTTTGGCATTTATGCAAAAAGTAGCCAAACACACACAAAAATTGTAGTGAAGTAAATATGTACAAAAAGAAACAACTTTTGCGCTACCTTTATTTTGCGTTCGTAACAGGAACCCTGGATGCGCGATCCGCAAAAACCGAAACTACTGATCCACTCTAACCCTGTATCACGGAGGAAGGAAACTAAGGAGAGGCCCTGACGTCACTATTTGTGAAGCAAAAGTGAAGCCGCAATTTGGCGTTGCTCATGGCGATGCTCCGCCTTTTGGGCCACCCTCCTCGCTTGTTTACATCTTTCGCGAAACCACGCCGCGCTGCGCGTGGTGTCGCGCGCGCTCGCGCAACATCTGGCAGAGCACGGTGCAGGTAACACAGCGCAACAGACACGGTGACTGACGCAAACCCGCCCACTCAGCGCCTTTGCCACGGCCCGAAACCTACCAGAGCAACACGTGTGAGCGCTCAAAAACCATAACAACGCCGCCATTGTGGCCCAAAAGGCGTGGCCACGGAGGAAGGAAACTAAGGAGAGGCCCTACCCCCTCCGCGCGCTAGGAGAAAAGTGTGGCGGAAATGACGGAGTAGGTTCTCATTTTCTTGCTGCTTTTTTATTTTTTCTGTTGTATGGCCACGCCTTTTGGGCCACAATGGCGGCGTTGTTATGGTTTTGAGCGCTCACACGTGTTGCTCTGGTAGGTTTTGGGCCGTGGCAAAGGCGCTGAGTGGGCGGGTTTGCGTTAGTCACCGTGTCTTGTTGCGCTGTGTTACCTGCACCGTGCTCTGCCAGATGTTGCGCGCGCGCGCTCCGCGCGCGACACCACGCGCAGCGCGGCGTGGTTTCGCGAAAGATGTAAACAAGAGAGGAGGGTGGCCCAAAAGGCGGAGCATCGCCATGGGCCGCCGTTCCTGCGACCCGGTCGACGGAGTGGAAAGGGGGGGTAAGCGTTATAGTGCCCTGGTCGTTCGAACGCTTAGGGCCCAAAAGCGTTAGGTTCACCCAAATAGACGCTAAATAATGGTTTGGCTTGGCTCCGTATATTATTTTTAAATAGGTGGCGCTAAAGCGATGAACGCTACGAGAGCCCTGAATCGGTGCTTCCGTTCTGCCCGTGCGGTATGGTGCGGTCTTCGCCTGTGTCCGTGGCTGTAGGGAAGTGATTGTAGCTGTTTGATGTCGTTAAATGTGAGAGCTTGTGGCGAAGTGATTGAGTATGGCCGTAGTGGTTCTGCCCATGTAGTGTTTTGCGGACTTCACCTGTGCCTGTGACTGATCGTGTTGCCCAATAGCTTTGTGGAAAGCGACGTGGCTTGTGTGGATGTCATCGCAGCTTTTGCCAGCTCCTGGGTGGCCCCTGTGCCAGTTATTGATGGCGTTGCCCAGTAGCTTTGTGGAAGTTGATGTACCTTGTGTGGATTTCGTTGCCGCTTATGACTGCCTTAATTATAGGTGGTCACGTTGCCTTTTGAAGCGCGTCCGAGCGCGAGAAACTTCACCGATTTTTTTGTAAACAACGTGGACGTCTCGAAATGTTAGCTAGAAATCAACTAGCAGCAAGCCAAGTCTGTATTTTGTGGTTTCTCGAGCTTATGCTCATGCGAGCAGCAGAAGAACAAAAGGTCCGTTACATAATGTCAGTTTCATAAAATCAGCTTTGCCGCAATACAGTCATGATATGCGGTGAAGCATACGTAATGTATTGCGGTAAAGTATATAAGAAGGTAGTCAGGGACCACTGCGTTACTGGGGCGATTTTCTTGTATTATGGTCATGGCCGTGCACGAACAAGGAAAAATCACGGTCGATGCGCATGGCACAAACCTTGCCAAAGCTTCAATTGAAAAAAAAAAAAAGAAAACGAATTGGAGTGGGTGATGCCAAAAACAAAGCCTTGACTTTTGTATTATCAAAGCAGTTCCGAGAATAGTCAATCATATTCCAAGCTCCTGCATTATTTGATTGCTTAAAGTATATGCATATATTGTGCACCAGCCTTAGCACCAATTCTAATGTACTTTAATGATGTAAGTTTAATAACACGTGGCAAATATATAATTTGTGCTGTATGGTGTTGTGCTGTTTATAAGCTGCTGCTTTCATGTGGTAATGTGTACATTGGCTGGAAGAGTTGATGCATCCTCCTTATAGAACTCAGTGAAAGGTGAACCACCTGTCAAGCCATCATTGTTCTTGCGGTTGTACACCAGATTTCACAAACATGGGGATAGTTGTGATATAGAAAGAGTAGCTGAGGTTTAACATATCCACATGCATGCACAGGAGTGCGGGAGTCGACCATCTATCTCTCTAACTCAGGTTGAATGTGCATACTTGAGTAACGTGCAACGCTTGTTTGGTGTCAGGTTTCTTTTATTGTTAGCCTAGTTTGTGTGTTTCTCCCATTTGTAGGTTTTAGTGTGTGTTGCTGTGTATGTATATAATTGCTTCCAGAGTGGCTTTCTTGTTGCTAATAAATTTAGAGAAGGCAGCGTTCTTCATTTTGTGCATCCGACAGCAAGTGAGCATGTTTCAAAGGATGTTGGGTTTTGTTGCCATAAGCAGCAAAAAGGCATAAGCATATAGACTGCTTGCTGGAGGTACTCTTTATAGCATTAAGGATATTATCATGCTGATAACTCTGTGCACAATAATTAGAAAGATCACATCATGTCTGATATGTCTTCTTGCCACCATGAAATCTTGTCAGATGCATAACACGGGACATACACCACAGATCTTGGCCAACCATTCTCATTTGTGGTCTCGAGCTCCTACCATTGAGCAGACTGGTCCAAGAGACAAAACGTGCAACTTTTATCTGATTAAATGTAGTGCATGTTGCACAAAATTAGATGTCAGGTGTTATTGTTGACACAGATACATATCTGTGAGCCTCATAAACTAATGTCAAAAGAAAGAGAGTAATACCCATGAAATGCACTCTTGGTAGGATGGCAGGACCATTCTCTTGCAGAGCTAAATAACAACCATGCAGCAGTATCATGATATCAAGCTCAACAATAATTCACTCCAAGAATAGGTTTCTTCATGCAACATTGAACTGATAGTCTTGAAATACAATACCCATTGCTAACAGAAGGCCTTCCAAATTATGCATGACAGGAGGGCATAATTTAGGAAGCAAGAATGAAAACGGAGCCGGTTAACTATGAAAGTTGTGAATGCAACTCTGGAGAAGTTAGAAAAATGAACCAAATGGAATAGTTTAAAAGTAAGTGGTTTAGAGACAAAAGGCCATTTTATTCCATGCCAGAAAAGCAAGCAGAGGTTGAAATGCTTTCCACATACATACCTTCAAGGTGCATGTACAGGGTCTGTCCTGAGAGTAATGTCAGTAAGGCAATTAAAAATCATTTATTGAATTTGTTGTTACAAAAAGTTTAAAAATCTTCAAATACTCTCCTTTTGCGTCAATACATCGGCTCCAGTGAGACTTCCAGCTCTCAAATGCGTTGTGGTAGTACTCCTCCAGAATGGCCTTTAATGCTGTGGTGCTAGCTGCTTTGATCATGTCCACTGTCCCAAAATGATTGCCTTTCAGGGGTGTTTTGAGTCATGGAAACATAAATAAGTCGGGGGGGGGGGGAGCCAAGCCTGGGCTGTACGGGGGCTGGGGGATCGTTGGCACCCCTGCTTTAACCAGGTGGTCAGTGACGATGAAGGCGCTGTGGGCCAGCACATTATCGTGGTGCAACTTCCAGTTGTGTGAAATGTCCAGCCGGATATGTTGAACCCTGCGTTTCAGTCTTTCGAGGACATCCACATAAAATTTGGAGTTCACAGTGGTTCCAGGTTCTTCAAACTCATGATGAACCAGTCCGTGGATGTAAAAAAAAAAAAAAAAACGATGAGCATGATCTCGATCTTTGATTTGCTCATCCTGGCTTTCTTCTGGGGAGGGGACGAGTGTGTGTGCCACTCAGATGATTGCCTTTTGGTCTCCAGGTCATATTCAAATACCCAAGTCTCGTCTTCTGTAATGACGTTGTCCAAAAATTTTCGCTCACGTTTGCACATGTTGAGATTTACTTGGCACGTTTCCACGCGGCGTGAGTTTTCGTTGTCAGTGAGCACTTTTGGAACCATTTTTGTGCATGCCTTCCGCATGCCGATATCGTTTGTAACACTTTCATGAACTTGAGTTTTCGGAACGTTTAACATGTCGGCCAGTAAACGAACACTTAATCATTGGTCTGAGTTCAACAGTTCCCTCGCTCGTGTCACATTGTCAGTCATAGCGGTCGTGGATGGCCATCCAGCGCAGTCCTTCTCGTCGCCCTCTTCCCGGCCTTCCAAAAGGCCTTGTGCCACCGAAACACTTGCCAATCTGACAGGGCATGTTCTTTATAAGCAATCTTGAGCATAGTAACAGTTTCCGCAGCGGTATTGCCAAGTTTCACACAAAACTTGATCGCAAATCTTTGTTCTAATGAGCGCTGCATTTTCACTTGCACAAGAATAAAAAACAGCTCTCACGGACAGGCCCGTCCAACACTCTCCAATGTTCGGAGCACACTGAGTGACGAACCGCTGCTTAGCTGGATTCCGTCACTACTAGTTTCAACGAGTTAGACCGCTCTGACATACAGTCACATCACAATAAATTTATTGACATTACTTTCAGGACAGACCCTTTTTAGATATAAATGTTGGGAACCTGGATGGAGGTGAGGGACATGTACAGTAAAAACAAGATGTATAAGGTAAAAAATTACTTCTTTTAGTCAGAAATTGGTCAGTGGTGTCTGGCTTCTCTTGATCCCTGGCCCTGGATGGTGAATACAAAGTATATATATATATATATATATAATTGTGTGCAATCAAGCATAGAATCATTGCCTTCTACCTGTGCTAACGTATGGGGCAGAAACTTGCAGGTTTCTTGGAGACAAGAAAGGACATTGTGTTGTCATGTTGGAAAGCACTTTTCCGGAGGAGGGTGTGTCAGCCACTGACATAAATTTTAATGAAATTTATACCAATATAGCTGACATAAAATGTTGAGCTGTCACGAAGTTGAATCAGTTTGGTTTGACAACAGTCTCAAATGATGTTAAGGTGGAAAAAGGTCTTCTTTTATGCGCCTTCTTCAGTGCAAAACACACAAGCTTAGGGAATCCATTTCAGAACCATTGTGTCGGAATATAAATCATGGCTTCATGTTTCAGAATTTCTGCAGACACACCTTGACAGGCTGGGAATCAACGACCAATTCCTTGCTGCCAGCTCTCAGACTGTTGTACACTTCCTGCAGGAGCATAATCTGGGAAAATGGGCAGGCTTTAGTATAGATGCAGAAGTTCTATACAATTCTTTGCCGCAGGTGCGTCTCTTGTAGTTTGGTAAGGACTGCATACACAATCAAACAGGTTTGCTGGAATTTGCTGAAAGGTGTAAAATTCTTGTTGCAAACTTTCTGGAGCTTCTTGATTTCTATTTAAGGTCAATTTTGGTCTAGTGGGAAGGTAAAATATGTGTCCAGAATGCTGGCATCTGCATAGGTTCTGGTGTTGCACCAGTGCTCAGTAATATTTTAAGTTATGTTGACCAGAAAATAATCAAAACCTGAGTGGGCTTGCTCTTAAAATTTTCAGATACGTGGATGATTATTTGTTTTTCATGAGCAAATGATAACTTTCGCAGAGCTGTCATCGAAGTACTGAAGCTATTTAGAGAACAATAGCAAGGTTTCAACTTCACTTAGGAGTTCCAGAAAAAATATGTGCTGCAACTTCTTATGTCAGGCTTACTTTTATGTGGGATCACGTATGCTGGGGATATCAGTCGAGAACTTCTAAGCCCCTTCTTGATTATAGGTCTAGCCATTCAAAACTTATTAAGTACAGTATTGCCACTCACACAATTAGAGATGCCCCAACCAAGAGCTATCCTCACCTTATCCTTGAAAGTGTAAGGAATCTGGTGACAAGGCTTAATGAGGCAGGTTATTCAGTTTCAGTGGCTTTTTTATATTGAAACACGTTAATTAAGGAACTTAAGGTGCAACCAGGGTGGAAGAAGCTTAAGGAGCAAGAGCGGAACAAAGTTGCCATTATCCCCTCTATTAATTGTCGCACAGGTGGCTTCTAAGTTCCGCACAGGTGGCACAGAAAAAGGTGGCTTCTAAGTTCCAGGAGAGGATTGGGTTTTCATTTAAATATAAGCTGAAGGGAATATGTGAAGCAATAAACAAGCACATTCTTCACAACAGGTGTCTGAGCAGGGAGGACTGCAAAGTGAAATATAGCATATAATTTGTCTCTTGCACACAAAATGTTGTTTATTTGATTCCTTTTTCTTGAAGCCTACAAAATATATATCAGTCAGACTGGAAGGTGCTTAAACATTCGACTAAGGAAGTACCATAGTTTCTTTAAGGGTTTTTGCGCATCCACACCTTTCTGTGCATTGTTGCAGCATTGGGCGTCATCCAGTTTTTGAAAGTACTATTCTGCTGTTCACACACGTGTGAAAAGCTCTCACATGAATTAGTGGAGGCTTATCACATTAGAAAGAAAAGCTCACTAAGTGTTAGCCAGCCATCCATCTCGCTGCAAGATAGCGAGGTTGCCGTGTTAGATCCTAAGTAAAGCCACTGAGTTGCATTGTGCCTTAGTAATTGTTTTTTTACATTGATTAATCAGCCGTGACATGTGTGTTGCCGTCAAAACCTGTGCATTCGGTGATGTGAAGGTTGTTTTGGTATGTATCTGCATATGCTAGGGGGCCGGGTGTTGGTCACGTGATGTGTGTTATATATTGGTTGTTTTCTTTCAATAAACTTCATTTGATAGTGCTGTATCCTGTCCCGTTCTATTACTTTTGTCGGCATCTGTCATGCAGTAGCTGCCATGAAGCTTCAACAACTTGCCCAATTTTCTATCGTATTTTCTATCGTATGGAGCATTAGAGTTACGGAATGGGTGCCATGGTATATGTGTGTGTGTGTGTGTGTGTGTGTGCGTATGTGTGTGTGTGTGTAAAGGTAGAAGGTGGTAAGGTGGGGTGGTAAAAGTAAAATGAAGAGATTTTCACATCATGACTAGTCTTTTTAACACATTTACCTACAAAATTAAACACTCTGTTCTTATTAAGCACCGTGTACTTAGGTATTCATATTACTAATAATCTTCCAATGCAAATGCATATCAACTTTTTGAGTAATGCTAATAACTGAACACATGGCTTCTTGTGCTGCAAGTTTTCTTGGACTCCTGCTTCCCTTAAACTTATACTGTATAATATGCTTGTAAGATCAAAACTGGAGTATGCTTCATCAATCCGGGATATACCTACAAAAAACACAACTCTCATATTTAGTTGAAGCCATGCAAAACCAACCTGTACATTTTATTGTAGCTGCTTATTCCCATACCGCAAGCATATCAACAATTAAAGGTTGCCTTGATTGGCTAGGCAACAAGAAAACTTACCTGTTTATTTCACAAATTCTCAATTGAAACATGCTTTTATTACCTCCTTGTAGCTCATTGATATATATGTGTGTGCATGTGTGTGCGTGTGTGTGTTCTGAGGCTGCCTTTTACAGGAATAGTAAAGATTGGTTTGGCAAGTTGGCACTTGTACCTTGAGGTTGTAGTTCATTCTCAATGAGATACAAGGAGGTAATAACATATGTTTCAATTGAGAATTTGTGAAATAAATGGGTAAGTTTTTTTGTTGACAAGCCTGGCCAATCAAGGCAAGCTTTAATTGTTGATAAGCTTACGGTATGGGAATAAGCAGCTGCAATAAAATTTACAGGTTGGTTTTGTATGGCTTCAACTAAATATGAGAGTTGTGTTTTTTGTAGGTATATCCCGGATTGATTAAGCATACTCCAGTTTTTTGATCTTGCAAGCATATTATACAGTATAAGTTTAAGGGAAGCAGGAGTCCAAGAAAAATTGCAGCACAAAAAGCCATGTGTTCAGTTATTAGCATTAGTCAAAAAGTTGATATGCATTTACACTGAAAGATCACTAGAAAAAAAATCTGATAGGGCAACCTAATAAAAATTATATCAGTTTTTTTCTATTGCATTATGAAACAATACAACTGATACACTGATAAAATTACTTTTAGTTCTATTCTGGACGTATCTGTGCTATTCTGCTTGTACAAGTCTACTAGTGTATTCTTTTTATTAGTGTAATAGTGTATTCATATTAGTTTGCCAGATCTATAGTCTATCAGTATCTATGTGTGTTGTATAGGTGTAATGTGCTTCAAGGAGAAGCAAGCTTCCTCATTTGCCCAAAAAATGAGTCAGAAATAATGCACTTATATTATCACAAAAGACAATACATATAAATCAACTATTAAGCCCAGGATTCAGAAAGGAAAGATTGTTGGAACAAATAAACACCATACAATAGCTTAAAAAGAATAAAAATGTGATCATGTTTAAAAGAGAAAAGATGTTTCAATTGGTTCACAACAAAGTTTAGCCTCTTTAAACAGGAGGTTATTGGCAATCAAGCCACCGAATTGGTTCACACGTACACCACAAAGATTATCAGACTTCACAATCTGGAAAGCTAGTGAATGGAAGTGGTGGGTTCTTCATTATTCATTACCATGCCTTCATAGCTTTTTGCCGGATAAGTATGTCAGACATTCCAGTTTGCTTGTGGAGGGTGTCTATATACTTCTACTAGACACCGTCACTTCAGATGACCATAATGAGATCATCTGATCTTCTCTCGGAGTTTGTTGTGAGAGCACAGTCTTTGTATGGATTGGGTGCAATGGCATAGAATGTACACGAAATCCTGCATGTTCCTAAAAGTGCGGCTAAACTAGGACCTCATTGGTCGCATTGTTCATTTGTATTTGAAGGCGGAAATGAACTTCTTGTGAAATTGGTCAGTGGAGCTAATGATGTTCCTTTACAAATATTGGAATGTTATGTACTTGCTTGTAAGTTACAGGCAGCTAAAGCTAGTTTAAATCTTTCACCAGAAGCAGTGAGTTTTTTTGGTGCACAGGAGAGGGGAGCTGATCAGCAGACAGTTTCGTTAGGCACTGGAAAGCTGTGCCTGAACTTGGATGAAAGTGAAAAACAGGCTGTAGTCCACAACCGTGGCTGTGACTCAACAAGTGTCACTGAATATTACCAAATGGTCGTCAACCAACAAACATTCCACTCTCTCCAGTACACTTGAACTATAAAGACTAAAAACAGTGCATTTGTCAGCTTCTCAGGTGCATTTTCTCTCATTTGTAGAATTCTTACTGGAGCGAATTCTTGTATAATTCTGAAATGCAAGAAACTATTTCCTGTTGAAATTCTCCATGCTTTCAGTCTGCGTCAGGAGAGAGGAGCCACTAGTTTACGTAACACCCAGCGAAGTTATGCGCCTTTATGTGTTTATAGAAATAGACAACAATATTTTTGAATGGACAATACGAAACCTTTAAGAAAGAGACTAATTCCCGTGCTCAAGACATGGCAATGATGAACAGTATGTCTTTAGCCATGGTACATGAATGTCTGGTTATAACAGGTTATAGCTTTAAAAAACAACAGTTGGTAACAGTGCACCATGCTTTATGGCGTTCTGTAATAATCAGCTTTTTGATGTTTGAATATATTAAACAAGCCAGAGCCATCAAAATTCTAGAGTGTTTATTTTTTCTTGCGATAGCTTCTTGTTTTCCTAATGAACCAGCTAGCCCAATTTGCCACTCTTCATTATTGTACGCTTGTTAATTAAGTGCTTGGGGAATTGCATGGTCTGCATGTTGGCAGTAGTGACGCAGCTGCTAATGAACAGTTGCAGTAGCCAAAACATGACAATATTTTACAGGACTTATGCACAGTTTCAGGTCGGTGTCCTTACATGTAGCGAAGGGCCCTACTTAACCACGTGACTGCCTTGAGTGGGTGATCACAGTGAACAAACAGTGCTTCACTAGCAGATGGTGAAGAGGTAAAGCTTCTCAGTCTGTATGCAGAGGCATGGAAAGCAGCTGAATGTTAAGTGAGCAGTTATGCTACTCGATACAACAGCATCATTTTCACACCGTGCATCTGTCTTCCTCACTTTATTTTCTCCTTTGACTCAATGTAGCTGGTGCAAGTTTATCCGTTAACTGTGGCGGCATGACTAAGACACTATCTTTTTTCTGAATGAAACAAGCAAACTCTGAAATTTTATTTTAACAGTGTATTACGGTTTTAATCAAAGACTGCAAACACTATACATGAAGCCTGTTCTGATAGTCTTCTTTGCTGTCACATGCTGAAGGCTACACAGGTTAAACCACTTTTACACATTTCGACGTGCGGTGGTTGAACTAGCACCCAGTGAAGAATTGTGTCTTCTGATTTTGCAATATGTTCACTGATGTTTAGGTGTTTTTGTTCATGAATGTGTGGTTTTAAAAATGGTAAATCCATGCTCTTACTTGAATAAGTTCTCAGATCTGTACTCACTTTTGCTTAAATAATATTGCTGTATTGTCATGTTCTGATATATTGCTGTAGATCTTGTACCAATAGCGATGCTTGTCCTGTTTCCTTGCTTCTTGTCAGTGTGCCATGCCAGTTTGTTCTTTTTGCTCAAGCTCACTTGTGTTCTGTCACATATCACAACACTTTTGGGATGAATGCAAAAGTGCATAGTCTAGAGAAAATAGCTTCATATGAAGTTGTAATATTATAAAACCATGTGCCAATTAGACCTGGTGTTCTATACAGCATCTGTGAGCACAAATGGGCATGGTGAAGTTCGTACTTCAGTCTGTGTTGTTCCTCTTATGTGTTTGTTTAAATGTGGCTCAAGTTGCTTGCTTATTCTTTAGATAATGGAGTGTAAAATAAACCCTAGTCATGTTTGTAGTCATGTTGCTTGTGTCTTGTCCTTGTTCCTTTGTGGATGGATGCATTAGCGTTGTCATAATTTTCAAATCAAGTATGCACCAACTAGCCCAGAAAGTAGCTTTAATGAAATCACGTTGCTAGTGTCTAATTTATGGCATTCACAAACTCAGCCTGACATGTTAGAGCTACAGTTAGTATCCACAGTCTTGAAAGTGCTTTGTTTTGCTTTTGTAAATAAACTTTATTACAACAGTAGGAAGATACCTATGAAGAAAGGAGCCAGACAAGTAGACACAATCTCTGCAATGCTATTCACTGCGTGCTTGGAAGAAGTATTCAAGCTATTAAACTGGGAAGGTTTAGGAGTAGGGATCGACGGCGAACACCTCAGCAACATTCGGTTTGCCGATGACATTATTCTATTCAGCAACACTGCGGACGAGTTACAACAAATGATTGAGGACCTTAACAGGGAGAGTGTAAGAGTGGGGCTGAAGATTAATAAGCAGAAGACAAAGATAATGATAAATAACCGGGCAAAGGAACAAGAATTCCAGATCGCTAGTCAGCCTCTAGAGTCTGTGAAGGTGTACGTCTACCCAGGTCAACTAATCACAGGAAACCCTGACCATGAGAAGGAAATTCACAGAAGAATAAAAATGGGCTGGATCGCATACAGCAGACATTGTGAGCTCCTGACTGGGAGCTTACCATTATCATTGAAAAGGAAAGTATACAATCAGTGCATTTTACAGGTGCTGACATATGGCGCAGAGATTTGGAGACTGACAAAGAAGCTTGAGAACAAGTTAAGGACCGTGCAAAGAGTGATGGAACGAAGAATGCTAAGTATAACTTTAAGAGACAGAAAGAGAGCAGTTTGGACAAGAGAGCAAACGGGTATAGATGATATTCTAATAGACATTAAGAGAAAAAAATTGCACTGGGCAGGTCATGTAATGCGCAGATTAGATAACAGTTGGACCATTAGGGTGACAGAATGGGTACCAAGAGAAGGGAAGTGCAGTAGAGGATGGCAGAAGTCTAGGTGGTGCGCCAAAATTAGGAAATTTGCGGGTGCTAGTTGGAATCGGTTGGCGCAGGACAGAGGTAATTAGAGATCGAAGGGAGAGGCTTTCGTCCTGCAGTGGACATAAATATGATGATGATGATGATGATGATGACAGTAATTCTGTTTTGAATATGCATTAAATGTTGCACATCTGTCTCGCAAAATTTGTAAATGTAATTTTGTATTAAAAGAACTGGAGCACGCCTGCTACAAAGATGGACTGATACTTTTCTCATGCAACTTCCCCAATGTAGTTTCACAGGCTAAGTAACACTGCTGTGCTTTGAAAACGTGTGCTTTAATTTATGTTGAAACATGTTTAGGATAATATATCTGCATACAAGCTGTAAAAAGTTTTGATAATTGCACAGTTTACACATTTCATTTTTATTTGATACTCTAATATCCCAACTGTGTTTGTTAATCTGTTCACATGGCAGGCAATGCATTCAGGGTTGTATATTCAGTTCATTTTAAAAACGTCTCTTCAGGCGTGTGGGCACCGGCTTGTGTGCTATTTCTAACATGCTTTATCAGTGCCTCAATCAGTTTCCTGTATGTCATATGATGATCTCTACCTGGGTTTAAAAGACTGATACATCATGCTATTTGGTCTTGTAGGCAGCACAGTGAGATCTATCTGATGCCTGCCAGTCTGGTAAAGAGTTCTATGGGTCAGGTAGGAATATATATCACCCTTAGAAGGACCCATACAACCTATACATATTCCTAAGAGAGTTGTAGAAATTTCTATCAGTTTTTTTTGCTAGGGTACTGATATTAGGTTTTAAACTAGTGATGGCACTCCGAAGAGACATTAGTGGAGACATTGCCCCACTGGGCACGTGCAGCAGCTAAGCAAGTGGAGGGGGGGGGGGGGGGGAGATATGGACTGGGCACCGGCTCGCGAGAGCAAGGATGACGTGGCATTGCGGCGGCGCCCTCTCCCCTCACGCAACACCTGGCGCACTAGAGTGATGGCAGACGTACCCTTTCACCCGCTCTGCTCCCTAGAGGCACGCTCGCAATGTGGTCACAACCAATGGGATTTGAGGTTCCATTTCGCTGAGACGACAGACGCTGGCTTTTTTACTCAGTGGGCCATTTGTTTAGTCTGTTTGAACAGAAACGGACCTGCCAGAGCTTGGTTGTTTCACGACAAAACACACAGTCATCAACAAAAAGTTTAGTTTTCTACGTTAAGTTCTTTGCGAGATCTAAAATGAGAAAAATCAAGGGCCTAAACACTCAGCATTGTGGCATGCCAGAAGTGACAAAAGACAGATTTGTGAATTGGAGTTGTTAACATACAAATTGTGTTTAGTCATGAAGAAAGCATTCAGTGAATTTTAGTAATTGCATGTGGATCAATATTAAGTTAGCTTATTCAGGAGAAGGAGGCAGTGGCACAAAGTAGCAGAATTTAAAACGCTAGAAGCATCCATTCAACGCAAGAACTAAGTTCAATGGAGGAGATCAAGTTAGTGAACATGACAATATAGTTATGTTTTTCATGAGAGACAAGGTCTTATGGCAACCATGTTGACATTTGTTGTAGAAGTTTTGTGACACAATTTAGGATTATTATGGAGATTGAAATAAATGATGTTAGGGAGGCTTGGCGATTGAGGCCAGCAATTGTTCCGCCCAAGTGTCTCTCATAATATTACTGCGGCAGATCACCACGTGCATTCTGTCCTAGAAGCTGAAAAGGTAATGCTAATCTGTGTAATGCATCTGTCGAATGCCGACAACAGTATGATGCTGATGGTGACAACGATGGCATGATCGACGATGGGTCAATTCTAGAGTCATCACGACTGAGGCATAACGACTTTGGAATGATGAGTGCATGCATGGCAATGACTGCGTATCTACTACACAGCGTGAAGGCGGCAGCATCCAACGGCGTGATATTACAACTAATTTGAAATGACAATGCAATGATGACGACAGATTGAAGACTGTGAATGGTGAACAATGATGCGTCCACTTGGCAACTAAAGAAAAACATATGAGGACAGCTAAGCATGTCTTATCTGAGTTGTGATTGCGAAAGCATTAATGCCCAATGGAACGCCACTGAGTAGTCCTTCGAGTTTTACGCTGCAAGTGATGCACCCTAGAGCTACATTGGGCCCGAGATAGCAAGCAGCAGCAGCCTGCAGTGCCAACACCGCATGCCACCGACGTGCTGCACGACCAGAGACCAGGAAACAGCAGTGGCCACCAAGGCCGGCAGGCACGCGCAGCAGCTAAGCCAGTGGAGGGGGGAGATACGGACCGGGCGGCGGCTTGCGAGAGCAAGGATGATGGGCATCGCGACGATGCCCTCTCCCCTCATGCAACACCTGGTGCACTATAGCGACAGCAGGTGTACCCTTTCACCTGCTCTGTTTCGTCGAGGCGCGCTCGTGACGTGGTCGCAGCCAATGGGATTTGAGGCGCTGTTTCGCTGAGACGACAGACGCCGGCTTTTTTGCTCAATGGGCCATTTGACGCTTTCGCATAAATAATCGCTACAGAATAATGACGACGTGGTTATGTTGAGCTCGCGTTCACGCTTCATCTGCACGGACCGCCCTACCTGTGTACTTTTGGTACTGGGGCCAATTCTGTACCATGCAATACACTCAGCCATGGAGCACCTGCAACGATCACACGATAGGCAAAAAACGCTGTGCTTTAAACATGCACCCATAGAGTGCCCCAATATTGCAACAAGCCGATCCGCGCATAGTGAAGCGTCCGCATGGCCGCGTTTGCCACGTGGCCGTGTTATGCGAGTGTGTGGCTGATATATTAATTGAGTAATCGAAAGACTGGTTCCGAATGCATTTACTAACCAATTTGAGTCCACAGCACTTTTATGTGCTGCTTTGAATAACTGTGTGTGGCACCGCGGTTCCCACAGTTGCCCAATGCATGTGGCGCATACTTTAGCAGCAGTGCTCAGCGTGTTTCGACTAAAGCATTTTCATTTCAATTCTGCTCGCCACTCATGGCGGCTGTAGCTGCTTATAGTTATACAGTACTTTGGTTATAAAGTACAGTAAGTCTAGTTAATAAATTTTATTGGGATGTGAGGTTTTATTTTGTTAAATCGAGAACTTCGTCAAATTGAAACCACTTGATTAGATCACGCAACATGCCATAAAATTGATGCAAGGGCCAAAAATGTCGTTTTTGCCTACGTTCCCACTTATTGTAGCAGTTGAGCATGTACTCTGCCTTAACAGAAGAAACGATTAAAATCCCCAGAACTCAATTAGACCTACTATACACACATTTTTCTTTTTAATTATGGCAAATCAGGCAAGATATTAGTTGATTCTAGGTTTTCAGTGCTCATGAATGTGACAGTGAAAGTATTGAATGTCATGTAGTGTAATGCAACGAAAACAAGGACACAGGAAAAAGGAAAACACAGACATAATTAGGCGCTTGTGTCTGTGTTTCATTTCTTCTTGTGTTCTTGTTTTTGCTGCGCTACACTACATGCCGTTCCATGATGATCAACGAACAAGCCCACATTGCCACCCCCGTGTAGAGAACAGGCAATTTCTTTATACACTTAAACCTTGATCAGTGGCATAGCAACAGGGGGGGCCGGGGGGCCGCGGGCCCCGGGTGCAAGGGGCCAGAGGGGGGGGGTGGGTGTCATATACGTCTGAAGACACCAGGAACTTGTTGATGTCCTCGCCTTCCTCGACTACAGCCGGGGGGGGGGGGTGGTGACAGAAGACCTATGGGCCCCGGGTGCCAGACGACCTAGCTACGCCACTGACCTTGATATAACAAAGAAGTAAAATCGGCAATTCGCTTCGTTATATAGAAATTTCCTTGTATTGAAATTCGATCTGTTATGCAAATGAGTACAGTCGCCGATCGTTTTTGTTGCACGGAAAGGGGCCATGCAATTTTCCGAATTATTGGGCAATAAAAAAAAGCAAGTTTGAATTAGGAAACATTTTATTTTGACGAATATAGGAGTCAGCGATGAATGATACGGTTTCATATGCCACGTTGATATCTTTACATCAGCGGTACGAATTGAGTGACGCCATGCTTTCGCGTGCACTCCGCCCCCAAAGCGTCGCCCGGTCGCACTGCGACGACGCTATCATGAAAAGCGCCGGCAGCTGGGAGCGAATGCTTCGTCTGCTTCTCGTTCCAACGGATCATCAAAACTCGAGATTGCGCAACCTTCAATACTAAACGTGCGGGAAAACAGCTTACATGGTGCCACGCCTTCATGGCATGCCCGCTCTTTCCACACGCAGCAGATTACCTCTAGAGCAGCGTGCGCGGCTGCGTATGCGCTCAGCCGCGTCTCGGCCAGTCATGGCCGAGACGCGCGCCAACTCCCCCCCCCCCCCCCACTCCGCCCCCTCGCGCGCGCTTGATCGCGTTATCGCGAGCTCGCTTTCCTTCCCCACTTTGCCATTGCTCGCGGGGAAGGCCGCACTTATGAAGCCACCATCTTTCTTGTCTCACCCTCGCACACTTTCACTCGCACCTAAAGCACAAGTGCGCGGGGCGCGATAGGATCTGATCGCACTTGGACTTAATTTATACGGAACATGATGCGGCTCCAAGCTATTGTTCTTGTCGCGCTGCACGCAGTTTGAGAGGTGCGTTTGCAAGGAGCCGCTTATAATTCAGTCATTTGACTATCTGCGTCCGCGGAAGTTACCATTGATTGTCTCAAATGGCACTCCTCTGCAGCAGAAGCGAAATTTCGTTATATTGAAATTGCACACAAACACACTTCTTTATATTGAGGCTCTAGATGCATGGTGTTCTATGGAGAAGAGGTTATGAAAAGTTAAATTCTCCGTTATGTCGAGAATTTCGTTATACTGAGGTTTAACTGTATAGAGATTTGAATTTATATACCTTGTTGTGCAGCTCCTTGGGTCATTGTTTCTATGACTATGACTCATATGACTCTGTATCTGTTGTGTAGGAAACCTCTCTCACCCCGTTTCCCTACGGTTCTCCTTTTGGAGGAGGCCCCCTTTTGATGCTATCCTTGTTCCACTCTTGGCCCACATCATTTCATAATCGAGGCATCTAAGGCCACAGTTCCTTATGCTATGCAGCTCTGACATCATGCATACCATACAGAATTGTACATGAGCCTGAGCCCATGCATAACCATTCTTCTGATCAAATGTTAATTTTTAGACTGACGTCCTTTCCTCTTGCATGACAGTTATCTCTGCTGTATTGTTGCTGCTCTCTCATGTACGTATACCAATAAATTATCTTAGTCAATTTCTTCGTGAACATTGAGTCCAATCTTTGCCAACTTAAGTGTGTGTTGAATGTTAATTTTTTAAGACCTGCCTTCACAATCTGCCTCCACCTCATCCATTTTAGCATCCTCAATTCAGTCACTTCTCCATCCTGAATTCTAGGTGACTTTATTAAACTTGTTTAGGTTCCATACAGTATTGCTGGTCATGTATTGTCTTATAAGTTTATTAGACAGTGAAAATCTTCAACTTGACTGGAACCTGTGTAACATGAATATCATAATGCATCTTTTCAGTTTTTGCAAACTATGTCAATTCTGCTGATTCTGTGGGCTGTCCAAATTTTCCATGTTGGTGTTTTCAGTTATCATTGAACCAAGGTTCTCTATGGTTTACCCTCAAGGCTTCCCTTTCATCTACTCTGAGAAATTGGCATGCGGCTACCAGATGTGGGCAGCTTGCCTCACAACACATGCACATGCTCAGCTACTTTCATCAACCTTTGTGCTAGATGTCAATCAGCATGAGCGAAGCAGTCAGAATGGGGAATTATGAAATTAAGGCAGAGGTTCGAGCATTAAGGGAAGTCATACTTATGAGGTGAGTACATGTGAAGAAAAGTATTCACAAATGTTGGGAATTTGCAGTTTCCTGTTTATTGGTCTATTAAACTCTCCCTAGCTATTTCAGTTATTTCATCATGTGTTGCAATTTTTAGTTGTAATATGTTTTTTTTAAGTGCTGCCACACTTACTACTAGAAGTTTGAGAACCTATATTTCTTATTCACTTGGTTCATTAATACCTACAAGCAGCAGTCTTTTCACTTTCCATCAGCTATTGAATGCAATGCCCAGATATGTTCTCAGTCTACTTCAGTGGGAGTCACTAACACAGTGAATGATCATGAAGCATGTGTGTTCTTAGAAAGTGCCCTCACGTGATGCAGCTGTAAGTTAAGGTAGGGGATGCTTTGGAAAGCATGTTATGTGGCTTACATGATAATTATTTTATGCCAGAAAGCACACAAATATTCGTGTTTATTTCTGGTGTTCTTCTTCCTTAATTACCTTCTTGATTCAGCGCGTATATATGAAGCAAGAGATCCTGGCTTCTTCTTTCTTTACATTAGCAAATTACATTAATCATATAATAGCACACTTTACATAATTGAGCACACTAAAAGTCACTTGGCGAGCAAAACATGTACTTGTCCTTTTGAATATCCCAGCTTAATGTTTTAGTGTGTGCAGTTTGGACGTGATTCTTCAGAAGCACTACATCTGCTTCAAGTATATGAGGTATAATTACTTTTGCTTAAAGATAATCCTAATCTTCCTTGATAGCTGTCCTTTTTTTACTAGACAATATAAGCATGGTGCTTAATTCCAAGGTAAATATGCCTGCTGTAACTGTATGCATCAGTGTTTGACTATTCGTTACCTACTATTCCTATTAGAAAAATGTATTTGCCAACCTCCAATTATTTGCATTGAAGTAGTGAAGAGTTTGATGGCAGCCTGTCTGGTTTGGTCAAAAGAGGCACGGTAAGTAGTTTAAAATTAGATGCCAGCCATAAAAATGAAAAATAAGAACTGGTTCAACTGGAGCTTTGTTCACAATCTTTGTGAACAAGGCTTTCAAGTGGGAGCCGAAACATCTATCTTGTATGCCCGATCTTCATTTGCTTATTATTATTATTTGAATTCATCTAGCCCTAAAGAGGTGGCAATTTATTTCGAATACTACTCTTTGCATTTTGTTTCCATTGCTGAGTTGTTTTTTTTTTAAAGTAACTTCATGCACCACACAAGTACAACTCAAACATTTTCATTCTTTCAAGGACGTCACAACTAGTGGAAGGTATTCTGCACTAACATAATTATTTTGAGATTTCCAGTAAATATGTAGTCCTCATAAAAAGTATCTAAATAATTTTGGCCTAAGCGGTTATACATTAACCATGTAGGCTTCATCAACTTCTGATATCACTTGGTCTTGGCAAACTTGTAAGCTGACAAGTTTGAGCATGCAGTCACTTCCCTCCATATTTGTTTCGATGAAGGCTTGCCCTTTGGTGCTACTCTGGATCCACCCCCGTTTCCTGTGATTGCCACTACGGGCTTCAAGGCACACACCCTCAGGAAATCTTTTCATGCACAAACCTGGTTCTTTCACACTTTTACTAAGACAGACATTGAAGGCTGTTCTTTAACATGCTCATGAGCACTTATCATGATCAGTTCCCCATATAAGTGGTTTTGCTGAAGAGAATACAGGAATATGAGCAAAATTGACATGGAACCAACATATAGATAACGTCTGCATGATTGCCTATCAAAAGTTATATTTTCTTAGAAAAAAAAAACTGGAACGTGCATCGCGTAATGTAAAACTTATTGCATACACCGCCTTCATTAGGATGATACTGGAATATTTAGCCGTTGTTTGGAGTCATCATCAAGTGACGCTTAAGAGGAAGTTGGAAAGAGTCTGGCGGCGCGTTTTATTTGTTCGACATACCGAAGGAAGGAATCAGTCACGCTTATGTTACAGCGTTGCAACTTCGATCTTCTTGAGGTATGTAGGAAAAAATATAGGCTGAAGGTGCTTTATCAAATAATGCAGGATCAACTTAAGATTGATAAGCTCAAATATCTACATGCTCCAGGCAAAAGATACCCGCGAACTAACCACGACTACGTCATAAAGCCGGACCACACCAACAGTGATACATATCGATACTCATTTTTCCTGGATGCGATAGAAATGAGGAACCAATTGCCAAACGCTATTGTTAGCTTAAAAGATGTCACCGACTTTGAAAATGCTGCTGAGGCATATTTATGGGAGTTTTCGATTTAGTTTTGAAGTACCAAGTGATTTGTGCGACTTGATATTCATTGTACGTATTTTGATAAATGTCAGAAGTGTGCTGAACAGCATTCAAGTGAACATCTTATTAACTGTGAATTGACAAGTGTTAAGCAACTTTACGTACATTGACATTGTCCATATTTGATTTATGTAATTGTATTGTCCTCTCTGTTATGACCCTCTATGAGGGTTGACAGTATTAATAAATAAATAAATAGACAACGAGGAATGTGGGTAAGAACACTTTATTTTCAGCACACATGTTTTTTTAATGAACTGCTGTTATACTGCTAAAATCTGCACATTTAATAAAAGTACACTGCTTTGCTTCATCACTCCATGCTAAGTGCAAGTATCCTGTACCAGGAAGTCAAACCAAGACGTGGGATGTTCAGTCTGTGAAAATAAAAACGAGTTTGAAACATTAACGTGCAAAAACTAAAGCACACTCAAGAAAATAAACACAGCACAGGAACATATCCAATGAATCAGAATTACCCTTGAGAGCAAACATATAGTTTCTATGGCACAGTGAAGAAATCTTATTCCTCCAGCTTTTTTGTGCGCGCGAGAAAATATGAAAGTGCATGCGTTCCCCCATATTGTGTATCTGTCACCTTTTCACACACAACAAAGATGATGTCTCAATGTGCCCAACTGTCTTTGCATATCCATTTCTCTGCTCTCATACCATGATACCTACAGTTAAAGGCTGTAGCAATGCTTAGCTTGAATGAACCAACACAAGCTACATGCACTGCGCTGTTGAACATGGCATTGTAAGTTAGATTCATGCACAGCACATTCATGTGCCATAAACATTTGATTGTGATTGTAGGCGAGATAAATAAAAAGAAGGTATGTAAATAAGAATATTCCCTAATAAGCTGTGCAGAAGTGCTCTCCCTTTTGGACAGAAGCCGAGCACAGCTGCAGTGAACAAGAAGCCAACTTATACAGCATTTAAAATCTAGGTTCTAAATGTGCTACAGATATTTCTGAATTCATGGTCGAAAATCTAGGTGTTAAAGGTGACAAACATTTAAACAGGTCTCTATTCGGACTGGTAATGCTATGTGTCACCTAGTTTGATAAAATATGCCATATCACTGGTCTCCCAAGCTACGGCTGCTGTCCAGTTGCAAGTGCAAATCACTCAATTATGTCTAGGGCACGTTTGAGCAAAAGGCAGCCAAGATTACTGTGCCAATGAGATCTATTTCCTGACATCTGATTTCTTCTCAGAAAGCTACCTCTAAAAAAAAACCTTCACAACAACATAACCCAAACCTTTCTTGAGTAAAGCCATCACACTGGTCCTTGAACACTAATTACACAGTGGCTCTTTGTGATGTAATGTTATGTACGTCAGCACCTAACGAAGTACAGGAAAATTTAATAATGGCAGCGTGACAGGTACACAAAAAAGTAAAGGGATAAAACATCACACAAGCTGCCAACAGTGTTCATATCTCCATTTCAATGTGGATGTTTTTAGCAGTGAATACATGTTCTCATTAAACTGAGTCATATTATTACAAAAGCGAAGGGCAAGGGTCTTTACATTCTAAACTGACAAATGTGCTTTATTGCGATTCACCGCAATACAGGAGGTGTTTTGCAGTGAACCATCACATAAGGTTTTGGCTAACTACGGCGGGCGTGTCCTACAGCGGGGCCTCTTGTGTATTGCGGTAAAGCGTATTATTGTGACAAGAGCTAACCTGGCACGTATGGCTTTAGCCAACAAAAGTTCTCAAGACATCATGCATCCTGCCACGAAAATCTGCTTTGATGAGAGTAGAACATTAGGTTCGTCGCTGACAGAAACCATACATTCCAGATTCACGTAAATCTTTCCCAATATCGGCATGCTTCACCGCAACACACAACTATGTTGCGGTGATAACGGTGGTCGAACAGGCTGGTGCAAATGTTTCGACACTGGAGCATGCCTTCATCAGGACAACTGCTTTCCTTGGCAGTTTTCATATACGTGAGTGCCCCCAACTCCCAACAGGGGAGATTTACCTGGACCTTTGCCAAGAGACGTACCGACCAGCGTTTGGTAGTGGCTGGTAGAGATGCAGGAGTCTAAAAAGCATTGCGAAATTCGGTTCCGTAAGGTTACCTTCACCGCAATACAAATATGTTAAGCGGTTAGACATACAAAATATTTTGCGGTGAATCATAGCAAGGGTATCCGGCCTTTGATGCAAAGCAGCTTTCCAAGAGGCACGGTAATGCCGTGGTTAGTTATGCAGTTCCCCGCATGCGAGTGAGTTCCCTGCGTTCGGCGGTTTCCCAGTGACATACAAAATTACATTGATTGACTGTGTTGTAAATGGGCGACGGCACTATATGCTGATGCAAAAGCGTCGTTTCGCTTTCGAAAACTGCGCTCGGCTAAAGAGAACAACCTTGACTCGCATATGACCAAAGCAGTTGAACAGGAAACTACGAAATTACGTAGCTGTTATGGAAGAAATCAACAGCTCAGAAAAAAATGGCCGTGTAAACATTAACTGGCTTACGAGGTCGACAAACCAACGGTTCAAAGCATCACAGCCACGTCCGAAATAGCGCTGAAGGCCGGCCAGTACACTTAGGCGCCTCAACGCGCGTAATGTAACAGGAGACGACAGGTGCACGCGTACATCATTAAGGAACACATATTATTTATGTCGGTGAAAGCGGTCACTCTTCAGTTCTGACATGCTTCAGCGCGTAACACTAGTCTACTGCGGCGAAGCTGACTTCAGGACCCCGATTTCTTCCAACTCATCTGGCGAGGCAGGTCCGTTTATCACGCTTGGCAACGTTTGACATTTTCTGCCTTAATTTCGTTCGTTCTTTTTTAATTTTCTTATCACAGTGACCCTGTATCACGCAGTAGCAGAGCTAGTGCCGCGTCTTAACTGCGTAAGGAAAGGCAAGCGTGTATGCAGCAGGCACGGCGGCATTGGCTCTTGATTGGAAACTTCAAGAGACGCTCTTCCGCGCAGCGATGTCATTTGTATTACTAAAAGAATGCAGGTGACGATTAAATGAGCCGCAGCAAAGCTGTAAAAAAGCAGTAGTAATGCTGTTCTAAGATCCTCTCGCTCGAGCGAGATGGTCTTAGAAAAAAAGCGCGATGTAACGCGATCTGACGGAACAGCTCGTCATGCCAGTGTTTTCTTACGTCCTCGTTCTTTCGCGCATCCTCCCTGAACCAGACTACTGAATGGTTCTGTGCACGCACTGACGATCCTGACGGAGGCAATACCACTCACATGAGCAGCTTTATATAATATGCCACGGCCCATTCCACATGCCGGCTGCAATTTGACGCGGCCAGGAGGCAAAATATGCGCACAAGGTACTTAATGGTAACGCATCAAACTGCTCACAGCCCCAATCCTTTATTACGCGCATATAGCGTGGAAAGATGAATTACTCACGCTCTAAGTGGGCACGGAATACGGACCGTTTCGCAGCGCAGCCGGCTCCGTAAGACGGCCGCCATGGAAATGAGCGGATGTGACATCATGGGTTATAGCGGACGTGACGTCATGGGTGAACGTAGACATTTCGGGCACCTTTCGTTTGCTGTGCCCCGGGCACAGCAGACACGGCCCATCGCCATGAGCAACGCCAAATTCCGGCTTCACTTTTGCTTCACAAAGAGTGACGTCAGGGCCTCTCCTTAGTTTCCTTCCTCCGTGGGCGTGGCCATACAACAGAAAAAATAAAAAAGCAGCAAAAAAATGAGAACCTACTACGTCATTTCCGCCACACTTTTCTCCTAGTGCGCGGAGGGGGTAGGGCCTCTCCTTAGTTTCCTTCCTCCGTGCCCTGTATCGACGTGTATGTAGCGTTGCTTGAGGACCACGTCGTATTCTAGGCCGAACTGTCCGTGTTGTGCTTGTTGTCGATAGCAGATTAAATTAGTCTCCATTTCTTGTCTCAATCAAGTGTGCTACTTTTGTTCTAATGATAAACGCAGCTACCATACGATCAACTATACAACGTGCGGAACATATGATAAATATTACGCATTACCTCCCATTTATTAAAAAATAGACTAAATAAGTTAAACAAAAAAATGCCGCACAATATTTTAAATAAGATCAATAATTTTGTCAAGAGATGGCGCAACAATGTATATTATTGCACGTGTTTAGCACCGTTTTTCGCATGGTTTTTCGCATGCACTGAGATTACTATGTCTTGTCCAGTGGAGGCGGTTTAGTTTGACTCTTGCGTGCGTTCGTGATCGAGGAGCTTTGTTATTGTTGGCAGTTTCTCGCAATTATGGCTCAGGAAGACCCAGTTAAGGACCTGAAAGACACTTTGCAAGAAATATGTTGCCAATTACAAGGTTGGTATGAAACAAGCATCGCCAATATTGCAATCGATTGTTGAATGCTGTTCATTGCATGGTACTAGCGTTCGCTGTAGTTTTCTTTGTATTTCCGTGTAAGTTAGAATACATGTAAATCTGATTTTATTTTTCTTCAATAAACATATAACAGAGGATCAGGTGCCGCACGAAGTTGTCGAAGGCTTCATCCTGGAAGAGTTCCTGCCGAGACTTGGTACGTGTGGTGCTTCAGTACAGCGGCGTTTTTTCATCGTTGTTAAAAGCGCTCTTAATCATTTATATAACGTAGTTTATGGGTTGCAAATAGTCGAGAACTTGTAATGACACCTTTTGAATTTCGTAGTTTGAAAATCTACTTCGCTCCTCAGCGCCGATTAACTACATTGCATTGATTGACAGATCACCACGTGTAGGACGCCGCTTGCGTCCTGCATAAGCCGATCTCTCTAACGGCACCACTTCATGTTTTACAAGCACCGCTCGTGTACTTGCCGCAGACATTTGCATTGCATTACGTCGAAACAGTTTTGTGACAATCTCACTGAATTATCTCAGATGCGTTGTACAACAGAAAGTGCGCGAACACATAGACAACGTGAACGATCTCCGATGCCTTTCGGTTTCGGCGTGACATCAGGGCGTCTATTTTGTTTTTTGCGAGAACCGCGCCGTAATCCGGGCCACAATATGTTAGATGCTAGCGAACCAACTGGGCTGCGATTTTGTAGCGATGTCTTTTCCCTGTGCCAACGCCTTTCGGTGCTTTTCGCGTTCGTGAGGGGCCGCATTCGACGCTCAGGGGAGGCGTCTCTTGACCACTCAGGAGCGCGAAAGGCAATAGCATCGGGAAAAGGCATCGCTACAAAATCGCAGCCTTGGTCCATCAAGTCGTCCATCAAGTCGAACATGTTAATCAGCTAAGTGTGACAAACGTCCTGCTGTCCAAACAATATTTGGGCGTTGCAGAATTCACGCACGGGTGCGATAGTGCAGCGTCACAAGTTGGTGTCTGGGCATGATTATTTCTTTAATAGTTACTAGTAACAACGTCTCAATATTTCGTGTTATAGGACACCAACGCGGCAATGGGAACACCAATGCTAGAACCCGGGCTGGTCCTTGGGTTGGAGATTGCCGACATCAGAGCGTGCCAGGGGGATATAAGATCGGCTGTCTGCGACAGTGGACAGCTAATTTTCCATGCGAACAAACACTCCCTGGCATGCTCTGGCCTCAGCGGCCCTAACCCACGGACCACCCTGCTTCCAGCTTTGATATTCCCACCTTCCCTGGGTGCCCTGGAGATCCTGCACCGCCTGCTTTATTATAACCTCAGGTATTCTCTTGAGGCCTCCATTTGCCCGTTACATGTGCCCTCCTGGAGCAGTACTCGTAAAAAAATGCAATCTATCATCGTGACGAGAACAGCACCCCGCAAGGGAAAAGGCGCCCAGTGACTTCTGCAGCGTCATCACGCCCATGCGTATAGAATTGTGCAATGCCACTGAGGAATCTGCCAATATTTGTACCATACATAAATGGTCATCATGTCAGATGTGATATCCAAGCCTAGCTGAGTGTCCATATGGCAGTTAACTTACCATTTGCAAAAATATCACTGCTTATGTTCCACGCTTGGCTGAAATAGAGCATGTTGAAAGTGCTGTCTTGCATTAGAAAACAAACATCTGGCTGAGGCTGGCCTCATACGTGCATGTAATGATAATTTGTCATTGTAGTAGTGTCGATTAGCTGCCACCCCTAAGATTTATTAATACAATTAAAAGTTAATGCAACGTAGTTTATTTTGCACATGACTCTGTGAATTGCGCCTTGTCTAGAGGTGGCCAATCTAGTGACAATATAGCAGTTGACGCCTGCTGCCAAAATCTTGCTGCACTGCAGAAGGGATGCACAATGCAATAACAGTGCAGATTTAGCGTGCCACCAGCATAGGACATTGTGCTGTTGCTGAAGAAAAGATAACGAAGGCAAAATAATAAAATCACCACAATTTATATTGCTTTAATTTCAAAATTTGGTGCAGTTAAAAAGAAAGCCCTGGTAGAAATGGAATGATAATGACACCTTCCTGATGTCTTTAGAAGAAGTATCCCACTTCACCCATCACTGTTTTTATTTAGCAAACTTGTATTCTTCTTAAGTGATATTTATTTGTTTTAACAGCATAGGTTATACAGCCCATTAGATGACTTCCCTCTTTTGGCCTCCCGCAAGTCTAGCTGGCACTTGCAATGCAGTGGTAATTTCAGAGACCTTGTCACGGGAGATCCATTGTTTCTGAAGGTACACACTGTTCGCACAGCCATTTATACCCACCTTTTGTAACATTTTAGCTTCTCAGATGTCATATTAGTTGTCATCACAGCCTCCAGAATACCATAATACCAAAAGGCTGAACTGGATTCGGTACAGTCCTGGCACCATGCTGATTGGTTACAGTATCTGCATCTACTCTATCACAATAAAATAGGAATAAAAAAGGGCGATTTTATCAAATCTGTCACGAAACTAACCAGATGCTCTCACCACTCCAAAAAACTGCGAGAATTTCATTGTCAAACCGATATCTTTGAAAATTCATTCTTTCGACGAACTGTGTGAGAATGGAACATGCTTCCAGCCGACGTTGTAAAACACTCATCTTCGGCTGCTTTCACTTCAGCCCTGAAGGCTCACCTGTCGATAGTTTAATTAGTCAGAAGACACTAGTTCTTTTGTTTTCTTTTTTTCTAGATGTAAAGATGTTACTTAAACTCTGTATTTGTACATGGAACCACTCCTGGTATATGATATTGTTTTATGCACAAGCGGCATTATGCAAAATATGTATTGTCTGTATTATGTATTGGTGCATCTTGTACCCCACTCCTGCTCACAGCCTTTCCATGCTAGCAGTATTGCTGAAATAAAAATAAATATGCAAAATTTTGGTTATATTGATTTTTTTTTGATACTGTGGCCAATGCTTGGGACCTTTAAAAATTATACCAGCTTTCTTGGAACTTTTGATGCTTTGTACGCCAAATAACATAGTCCTGGCATTCTATAGCTACTGCAACCTTTGTGCCATTAAGCACTCAGCAGCAGCAGCAGCCTATTTATGTCCACTGCAAGATGAAGGCCTCTCCCTGCAATCTCCAATTACCCCTGTTCTGCACCAACTGATTCCAACTAGCACCCGCAAGTTTCCTAATTTCGTCGCACCACCTAGTCTTCTGCCATCCTCGACTGTGCTTCCCTTCTCTTAGTACCCATTCTGTCATCCTATAGATCCAACGATTATCTAATCTACGCATTACATGGCCTGCCCAGCGCCATTTTTTTCTCTTGATGTATATTAGACTATCGTCTGTACACGTTTGCTCTCTGATTCAAACCACTCTCTTTCTGTCTCAAAGTTGTGCCTAGCATTCCTCGTTCCATCGCTCATTGCATGGTCCTTAACTTGTTCTCAAGCTTCTTTGTCAGTCTCGCAAGTCTCTGCCTCATATGTCAGCACCGGTAAAATGCACTGATTGTATACTTTCCTTTTCACTGATAACGGTAAGCTCCCAGTCAGGAGCTCACGATGTCTGCCGTATGTGATCCAACCCATTTTTATTCTTCTGTGAATTTCCTTCTCAAAGTCAGAGCTCCCTGTGATTAGTGGACCTAGGTAAACATACTCCTTTACAAACTCTAGAGGCTGACTTGCGATCTTGAACTCATGTTCCCTTGTCTGGTTATTTATCATTATTTTTGTCTTGTGCATATTAATCTTCAGCCCCACTCTTACACTCTCCCTGTTAAGGTCCTCAATCATTTGTTGTAACTCGTCCGTAGTGTTGCTGAATAGAACAATGCCATTGGCAAATTGAAGGTTGCTGAGGTATTCGCCGTCGATCCTTACTCCTAAACCTTCCCAGTTTAATAGCTTCAAAACTTCTTCCAAGCACGCAGTGAATAGCATTGGAGAGTTTGTGTCTCCTTGTCTGACCCCTTTCTTTATAGGTATCTTCCTACTTTTCTTGTGTAGAATTAAGGTGGCTGTGGAATCTCTGTCGATATTTTCCAGGGTATTTACATAAGCGGTCTGTACTCCTTGATTATGCAATGCCTCTAGGACTGCTGGTATCTCTACTGAATAAAATGCTTTTTCATAATCTATGAAAGCCATATAGATAGGCTTATTGTACTCTGCTGATTTCTCGATAACCTGATTAATGATATAGATGGGATCCATTGGAGAGTATCCTTTCCTGAAGCCAGCCTGTTCCCTAGGTTGACTAAAGTCGTGTGTTGCCCTTATTATATTGGAGATTATTTTGGTAGATATTTTATATAATACTGAGAGTAAGCTAATCGGCCTATAATTTTTCAGTTATTTAATGTCTCCCTCTTTGTGGATTAGTATAATGTTATAATCTTTCCTCCTGCTCACAGCCTTTCCAGGCTAGCAGTATTGCTGAATTAAAAATAAATAAATAAATATGCAACAGCTTTAGTTATCTTGAATTTTTTTTAATACTGTGGCCAATGCTTGGGACTTTTAAAAATTACACCAGCATTCTTGGAACTTTTCATGCGCTCCATACACCAAATAACATAGTCCTGGCATTCTATAGCTACTGCAACCTTTGTGCCATTAAGCACTACCAATAATAATATTTCCTCAGTAATTTACAACAGGAGTTGCCACACTGAAGCTAAAAAACGCATGAAAGCAACATCCCAAGTGACATGAGTAGCTGTGTGGGTGCTGCCAGCTAGATTTGTTTTCCACTAGGGTGGAAAAGTGCACAATACTTGTTTTTGATGCTAAATGGTGCTTAAAATTTTAGTTTATTACTGACTCCGCTACAGGCATTTGTAGTAAGAAGCAAAACTGTAAGACACCTGTCTCCACAATTTTCCTTCCTTGAGCATTGATTTAGTGCACTTAAGTTATTTCTAATTTTGTAAAAAACCTAACTGTGCAGCACTAAATTTACATAGTCTTAGGCTCAGGAGCAAAGCATGAAAGAGAAAATTCACAAATGAAAATTTGCATGCTTTGTGTCATATACTCTTATCTTTTGGAGGTAGGGTGGCTGCACAAATTTACCTTGTTTCAGTGCCTCAAATACTGCTGAGCTTCAGCAAAAGAGTGATTACTTCTCTTTTCTGTGCAGCCTATGCAGTTGAAAAAATTGGCCTCAATGCCAAGAGAATCTGCCTTGCCTTTGTGGAGCCACCAGCTCCAACCCCTTTGGAAGTGGCTGGCCTGATTGCCCGTATGAAAGCGGCCTGCTTAGAAGTTCTGTCAATCTTTGCTGAGCTGCCACGATGTCAAGGTAATTCTCTTCATTCATTCTGGATCATATGACATCTTCCATCACTTAATAGTTATTCACATATGTAGGAAGCTACTACACTTTTCTGTTTTTAGCCAAGTGTGCCTTTGCTAATAGGTTGTCTACTGTCTCCAATATTTCCATAGATTATGGTGCCAGCAGAAAGGTTGCTCTCGGAATTATTTGGATGGTTTTATATATCAATTATATCTCAACCTTTTCACAAGTGGCACAGGAATCTACTTATGTGGTTGTGTGTTTTTTTTTCTCTTTTTTTTTCTCCCAGAAGACATGGTCATGAATGTTCTTGGTAAAAATTTTAGGTTTTTTTCAAGTGAAACTTTAAAAAGTTCTGGTGGGAAGCACTCCTCCCACTGCCCACTAGCTGCAGTAAAAAAACATTTACTTTCATATCATTCCAAAAAAGTACAGAACATTTGGGATCCCTTTCTATGACTCAGAAAGCAAGAACAAAACTCTTAAACAGCTCACGTTCTCCGATACTGCCTGAAGCAGGCATCTGCACCAAGTGGCACAGCACAGCTGTGGCAAATGTACCACGTTCGCTTCTCTACTACCTTCGTGCTGCAGTGCTGGTACATATTTGCAAGAAAATGGTATCGCAGCAAATTCCAAATAAATGGCATTTTTGTTGCTAGGAAAATTTTTTTGAAAAATGATCAAGCAGACAGCACCGCTGAGATAGACTCAAAGTGCAGGAAACACTGTAGTTTTATTCTTACAGCAACAGAGGGCACTACGGATTTTTTTTCTACGTTTCTGTAATATGGCGACACATTCCTGTGGTGAGATTAATGCTTTCACTGACCTTGTTTACATACACATAGAAGTATACTTCCCACTGAAAGGGATAAAGTGGAACTTATATTTTTAAACCTCTGCACAAACCATCTTGAATAATTGAGGTGTATGTGTGTGTGGTACAACAGTGGACCCCAAGCCCTCACATCATAGCTGTAGCCAACATCGGTGAAAAACTGAAAGCTGAAGCTATAGAAACTGCTAATAGAGGCAGTTGGGCTTTTCGTCCAGCTGCAGTCAATAAACTCACGCTTGTCAGGCTGAAGACTCTTTTGACCTTGCTAAGACTATGAAAACAAACCTCAGCCCATATATGTAACATAATTGTTTTTTTGCCTCCCCCCCCCCCTCCTCATACTATCAGCCACAGTGCAACGTTGCACAAGGGGTAGGAGGAGAAAAATAAAAAGCCTCCAAATTATTTTTATGAGTTTATAGTCATCACTAGCCAATAACCAAGTCAACTGAAAGTGAAATTGGTCCATACTACAAGGACAACAAATTGTCATCTTGTGACCTGGTTTAAATCCAAACAAAAACACATAAGCTGAAAAACAGCAGAGTCAGTGTAATACCTGAGCAAGATTCTGTTTGCTTGACAGGTCTCATCAAGTAAATAGATTTACACATTTTAGAAGCTTTCGGAAGCAGGCTAATAATATAAAATTTTCTTGTAGTCGTACTTGAGACTCTCACCTAAAGTTTATTATGTTATGCACGTTTTGTAGTTTGGAAAGCTTCATGCAGTGTACACATTCTTTCTAATTGCCAAAATTTGCTGGAGTATTAATTACTAATCCTGATTATGCATTTGTTAATGTATATATAAATTACTATATTGTTATGAAAGAAATATTCTGCATAGCATGTGATGTGTTCTGATTGCATACACTGGATGTTTGTTGAGATTTGTGCTAGGCACTGTCTTTTGCCAAACCTTGGGCCTTTCTGTGCTTATCTGATAAGTGTGCATGATGGCCTGTGGGTACTATCTGTTGTTTATGGTTAAAGGAGTATTGACGTGAAAATTGTTGTGTGTCTGTGTGTGTTTTTTCTAGTTAGTGTGGATGCTGTAATTATGGTCCGAAGCCTCATTTCCTTTAGAGCACGACAAATAATTAACTACAGAATTTTTTATACAACCCATTGAAAACTCATATCAGCTGCATCGTGGCCTCTGACATGGAAAAGAAGACTCATCATATCACCAAAAACAGAGTAGTGGTCACATGGTATTGCTAACAATTCAAGGGCATACCAGTGAGTCTGGTGCAGTAGATGAAGGCCATATGATGATCGCGTCGCCGTAAGCTGCCACATCGCCCCTTTCAATTGTTCGCTTCTCTCTCAAGCTCTGGAGGACACACTCTTCCCCTTTTCCTGTATAGTGCTGAATGAGCTCGGCTTTCAGCAGCAGGGTCATAGTGTGCGTGTATGCAAGGCTGTACCCAGGAATTAATTTCGAGAAGACTTTTGCGGTTACAGCGGCAGCCATTCTGAAATATTCAATTGTTTTAGAGCACAGCTCTTAGGCGCCCGTTCCTTCGGCGAGTGTTGGCTGCGTAACCGAGCAAAAAGCACAGCGAACGATGAAAGAGCGAACAAAGAGCGGGAGATGAAAGATGCAAGCCGTGAATGGTGAAGACTAATGAGAATGGCCTCTTCAGTGACATGCGTGCAGGAAACTGCGGTCATGCGGGCCCACCCCTGCTTGATGTGTACTCGTACTTGGTCTCAGCCGGACCACTCATTTCATACTATCGTCTGCTTGCATCAGCTCTTGTTCGTGCTTGTTTTGATTGTTATGGTTTGCAATTGTTTTGTAATCTGATTGTATGCGGGACGCGAATTGTGTAGCACTTTCTGGAAGCCACACAGCACCAGTGATTACACTGGAACCTTTAACGAGTCATGTATAAAAGCTGGCGTGCTTGACCCGCAGATCAGATTTTCGGTGATTGCCAACTCTGCTACATGTCTCTCTCAAATTCTTTGCCTCAGTATATTGCGAACTGAAAACATGTATAGAGCTGCGCTCAAATTTCACATTAGGAAATATTGTATTCATCGGTAAATTTTTTGTGTATGAATCAAGCACATTGCTCACAAAAGTTCTGCGGGTACAGTGGTGGCCATTTTGAAATATACAGTTATTTTAGAGCGCATTGAAGGACGAAAGAGCAAATGTGGAGCACAGCTGGGGATAGAAGATATGAGGAAAGTGCAGCAAAACAATGAGGCAGAAAGCGGAGAAAGAGGGTATGGCGAAAGCGTGAGAAGAAAAGTATAGTGCAGCGATGATGGCTATGACATGGCACCAGTGTAGTGTGCGTCGTTTCGTAGGTTTGTCTGTGGTGGCTGCTGTGAATCGCGCCCATGTATCACCCATGCGCCGCCTCTCGGTATCTCCAGATTAGCGAGGCAGTCGCCCCACACTTTACTGCGTTTGCAATGTGCCGCATGAGTCTGATTGTTCATGCCATCCACTATATATAGGGAAATGAAAACATGTATAGAGTTGGGCTCAAATTTTGCATTAGGAAGTAGGGTAATCGTAGGTGAATTTTTAATGTGAAAGCATTAGTATATGCCTCCTTACGTGAAAATGCAGCGTTGTACAGTGCAGTCCGCTTATAGTGTGTGGGGTTCTTACCCATGCTCTTGGGACAAAGCAATGATAACACAGTAGTGCAAACAATCACAAGGGCATTTATTGCACCTTTCATAGACTAATGCCTGCTAGCCGAGTTGCTATCCACAAAACATGCCGATGGGCGCGCGACAAATTGCGGAAGTCCGACTCACCGCTACCGGATAAAGAGCGAATATGTTCGCCCCATGCTGGACGTTAATGCCTGGTCATTCGCGCGTATGGTTACGCGAACAGTGGCACGTTCGAACGAGGCCTCATGAGACAGTCTCACAGAAGCATGGATCGGCACACGTGCGGAACGTCCGCGCCGCTAGCCAACCCCAAGCCAAATAGGAAGAGCCTTCTGCTTTCTGTGCCCAAGTAACTGCGCTGTTAGGTGGCATTAGCAGAGCCACACTCGCGCCATCTCTCACAATACACTTCAACCAGACCGACTGCCACTTGCACCAAGCGACGCGGTGAAGCCGGATTACAGGAGACGGGAGCTATGCGGGAAAACAACATATCAGGGGACGCGTGAGAGTCGCGCATCCCCACATCCCCCCCAACCTTAAGTCACTACATATTCTGACGAAACATGTCACACGGTCTAACGTCAGCGCGTGCTTCGCGAACAAGGTAGTACATGCAACTCTGGCCGCGCCGAGGAAATGCCCACACGCTGTCCATAACATGCGAGCTGACATTGTCCTTGGGTACACCGCTAGCGTCCGCTGGTCACAGCAGCAGCTCTACTGACCCGACAGCACGATTCCAGACCAGGACTCCGGAAACGGCGACGCAGTAGTCGGTGTGAGCAAGCGTCGCTCATGCCGAATCGCCCTGCTGGCGAGAGCCGCAGTAGCTGTTGGTGACCACCGGCTCTTTTCTCTGCCGCTGAGGGTTGCGAGCGGGATACAGGCGGCCGCCAAAGTCGCTGTGCCGAACTGGCCACAGCATCACCATTGCCCGGCGTGGCTTGATCGTAGTCTGGGGCAGCAGCGCAGACAATGTGCAGGTGACAGCAAACCAGGGGTGACTCCACTCATGCTGCGTACACTCAACGCACTCAGCGAACACTAAAGTAGTGTAAGGGAGAGGAATTCTGCATGCGCATCGCCCACGTGGTACGATGTTCAATTCGGCTAGCAAAAAAATCGGGCGGCTACTCGGATGCTAAGGCTTCCTTGAGTCGAACGAGAAATTTCAATTCGTGCGAGGCTAACTAGAATGAGGGGAGCAAAGTGCAACACCTCAGCGCCACGGTCCACCAGGTTGTATCCCTCCACGTGCGACAGGCAACTTAGGTAAAGCCTTAGGCCTAAAGCGTCGCTACCCTGACAACAACCGGCATCCAAAAAGCAACACCCAAAATGGGCGCAAAACAGGCACCCGTGGGTAGACGTCAGCTCTGTTAGGTGATCCTACCCCACTCGGTGCACACAGCATCCGAGTTAACGGCGCCCACCGTCCCAGACGGTGCCAGAGTGCCCGGTGCCAGAGTGCCCGGTGCCAGGCCGCAATACCAGTCAGCCCGTAGTGGCGCCCGTGGCCACCCGGTTCCCAGAGTCACGACTTCATCAGAGTCAAAGAGATAGAAGAAGCTATTTACATAAGAAATTCGGACCACCCACGAGGCTTCCGTACTCACTTGCTTCAGGCTTGCCAATGCTCCGCAGGCGCTAAGCCTTGCTCTCCCAGGATGTAGACCATGTGGCTGTCGTAGCGACGAATGTCATTTAAAAAAAATCATTTGCGAAAAGGCTTAGCATGTTGAAAAGTTCAAACACACTACAGCCACTGTCGCCTCGCTCAAGAAAGCACGCCGCCGATGCTAGCAATCAAAATCCATGCAAGCCCTACGCTTCGGTTCAAACGAAGGTCTACGTTGGGCAACCTGATGTGGGGTTCTCACCCGTGCTCTTGGGAAAAAGGAATGACAACACAGTAGTGCAAACAATCACAAGGGCATTTATTGCACCTTTCATAGACTAATGCCTGCTAGCCGAGTTGCTATCCACAAAACATGCCGATGGGCGCGCGACAAATTGCGGAAGTCCGACTCACCGCTACCGGATAAAGAGCGAATATGTTCGCCCCATGCTGGACGTTAATGCCTGGTCATTCGCGCGTATGGTTACGCGAACAGTGGCACGTTCGAACGAGGCCTCATGAGACAGTCTCACAGAAGCATGGATCGGCACACGTGCGGAACGTCCGCGCCGCTAGCCAACCCCAAGCCAAATAGGAAGAGCCTTCTGCTTTCTGTGCCCAAGTAACTGCGCTGTTAGGTGGCATTAGCAGAGCCACACTCGCGCCATCTCTCGCAATGCGCTTCAACCAGACCGACTGCCGCTTGCACCAAGCGACGCGGCAGTCGCGTGACGCGTCAGACGCGGCAGGGGACGCGTGAGAGTCTCGCATCCCCAAAAGCAATACCACATATAGCAATGGGTCAAGGTAACAGTGTCATTTTATGCATTAGGTCTATGGGGGGAAAAACCATATACAGTAAAACCTCGTTAAACCGTACCCGCTTAAACAGTAGTTTCGTTTTAAAAGTAGCAAGGTCAAATCCCCAATTCAGCGGCCATTGAACATAATGTGTTTTGTATCCACATAAATTGTACCAACTTATTGCGTACACATCGGTTAACACGTAATGTTTCTACTTTTCATCGCGCAAGCACGGCGGTGGGTCGTCTCCATCGGGTGGCCTAGCAGAACAACAAGCCTCAGAGATCCGAACAACGGCCTCCAAGCGCCCTGTGCGTTTGCATGTGAAGCCACATCAACATCATTTCGGCGCCGTGCGAGAGAGCGTTGTGGCGTCATGCAATCAAGGACTAGCGTCATCCCGAAGCTCAGATAAAAAGGGCACCGGGTGCTCAGCATAGAAGAAAAATTAGACAATGTTCGTGCTATCAAACGTGACACGAAGAAGTCGGCACTGGCGTGTGACAGGGATCTGCTGCTGACTACGATGTGTGGCATTTGGAATGTGAAGAAGTTGCTCGACAGCGCTGCTGCGACCGCGAAGAGATGTCAGGTACGAGGTTCGACTTTTCGTCATCGTTGCCTCAGTTGTTGCAGAAGTGTCGACTAGCGACAGTACGACACAGAAAGCGACAGCTGGGCTATTCAGGCCCGACAGTGGCAGAAGCTGCGCGTTACGTCAGCCTCGTGAATGAAATTGTTGCGACGAGAACAGTACCCCGCAATGAAAAAGGCGCCTCGCGACTTCTGCAGCGCTACCGCGCGTGCACAGAGAATACGTAACGCCAATGAGTAATCTGCCATGCGAGTGTTTGCCGAGAAAAGGGGGCTGGCTGAAAAGCTGGCTCGCAGCTTCAGTAAGTTTGAGGCCGCTGTCGTCGCTGCTAGGCCGCCGCAGCATCAAACGAAAATAACACTTTTGTCACACAAAGTGAATAAATACTACATGTTTTCTTCCCCTTTCATCGCACTCTCTCTGAGTTCCATTTTTGACAGGTAAGTCTGCGATCTCATGCTATTTCGGTTAAGCAGTACTACCGTTTAGTACATATTTTTTCCGAGCTCCAGCCAACTACGGTTTAACAAGGTTTCACTGTATATAACGATGTGTTATTCACCACATATCGGATATAACAATCAAAATTATGCTGTCAGGACAGCGTTTGCTATGCAGAATAATCCTGACATTTGCGTTGCTTGGTTTCCCTGAAACGAACGATGCCGAGATGAGGCAATGTTCACCTACGCAAGTTCGTATCTGCCACCATTACCGTGCAGCACGTCCCGCCTAAAGTCCCTTGATAATTTGAAAGTACCGTCACCTCCTCACCTCTTGCTCATCGTCGTCCCCCCAACGGGAAGCAGTCGTGAGCCCGTTTTTCTGCACGAGGATTGGTCTCCCTGCCGTTGCCCTTGGAAACTGGCAGATCTTGCGTTTTCTTTTTCGTCCACACCATTTTTCTCCTCTGCTCGGCGTAGCGAACATTGTACGCTGTGTTTCCTTCTCTCTTTGGTAGCGCTATGCCATGCTGTTGCGCATATGACTGCAGCAAGAAGCGTGAAGATGGTTATGCAGTTTTTATGATACCACAAAGAAAGCGTGACGGCTTGCGCAGGAAGCAGTGACTGCATAACATTGGCCAAAAGAACTTTGTGCCGACAAAGAACAATGTTGTTTGCGAGGTAAGGCGTATTTCTTATTACTCATATCAAAGCATCCCCTAATGCTGCATTTTTTTTTATTCTTCCGGCCTGCTCACCAGAGTTTTTGCTGCGGCCATTGGTACGTTGCATAAAAATGGGGTTGTGCTCAGTATGTTTAATATTCTGCTGGGCCTCTGTCACCTCGCATGTCGCCAACTGTTGTTATTTAGTGGGAAATGCAGCACTATAAATTCTGCTTTTTGCTGTGAACATTGATGTGCAAAGATAGAGCCTCTCGATCGCACTGTTCGCGATTGTTAGGATTCGTTGCCTGTTTTACTAAAAATTGATATAGCGACTTGTAGAGGAGCTATTATTTTCAGCTTACGTTGATGTGTGCGACAGTCATACAATGAGAGCAGGCTCTGAAAAAATTAGGGGCGAGTATACCCATGGTATTGCAGGTGATGAGCGCTAGCTAGTCCACATTGCATTTTAAGTATTAAGGCGAAAGCCTTTCGATCTGTATAATAAGCCACACACACAGTGATGTGCCACAAGCAATACTAGATCAGACGCACAAAGTAAAGCATCTCATCATGTGGCAGAAAAATTATCTGGAATGTAGAACTCTCCTCAAAGCTCCTTTTACATCATATACCCCGTTCATGCGGCTTTAAGAAAAAAAAACAACCTCCTGATAAACATTGCCTTCACCATTATCAACGCCATTATCAGCATTTCTCAAAATTTTCAACACTGGGGCGCGCAGCGAGCGCGGCCAGCGGGCAAGGAGAATCGAGGAGGAAAGCGCCGTGGGGAGGAAAAGGGTTTTAGTCCCGCCTAAAGCCCCTTAAACTTTGTAAAGTAGCGACACTCTCTTTCTCTCCTCCTCGACAGTGGTTCCGCCTACACTGCTCGAGCGTAGCAACGACGCCAACATGCGCTCCTCGCCACTCCATAGACGCTTCTCTAGCAAAAACGGCGCTGATGCATGGCGCGAGGGCCCACGTGATGTTATTAGGCCAATAGTGATGCGGCGTCGACCTCGGCCAGAGTGCGCGAGGAGGAGGCAGCATTCTTCAAAGCATGCTGCTACTTTACGAAGTTTAAGGGGCTTTAGTCCTGCCCCACCAGTACCGCCACGCACCGGAGAGCATCGTGAGTTGGCGCCAGCTGCTTCACGCTTTTGCGCCTCGCGAGTCGACCACAATCGCACCGAAAGAGAGAGAGAGAGAAAATGAGAAAAAAATGTGAGAAGCAAAGCGGCACGATGACGCCCGTCCCCCAAACCAGTCCCTCTCGCAGCAAACGCGATAGTAGCTTCACAGCTGAAGCCACTGAAGCAGCGGACAGCCCAGTTCGAAGATGGCGCTGACAAAGCACAACACTGTGTCGCTTGACACGAAGATGCAAATTTTGCAGGATTTTTGACACGGCTTCAAGGTGAGCGCCCTTGTTAAGAAATATGAGCTCTCTCAGTCGACAATATCTACAATCTTGAAAACTGGGAGTACTGCAATTGTGAAGGCAGGAAGTATTAGTGGCCATGCCGATCAGCGAAAAAGGGTTAGGGACTGACCCTCTGTACGCCGATGTGAAAGAGCCGCTTTACCAGTAGTTTATCACAACCCCCGCGCATAACGTGCCAATGAGTCGGCCAATACATGCTGCCAAAGCGAAAAACTTCGCTCTTCTTCTGGGACGGCCCAATTTTGAGCCAGGAGGAGGCTCAATTCGGCGTTTTAAAGTGCGGCATGGCATCGTTTATAAAAAAATGTGGTAGGGGAGGTGATGGCCTTGAATACGTAGGCGAAGCAGCAGTGGCTACTGACAAAGCTGCTTGGCGTGCTGGAGCGTTACGCAGACAAGGATATTTACAACTGTAACAAAACTGCTCTTTTTTTTTATGTTGCCGTAGAAGACGCACGCTTTTAAAGTAGATACACCATGCCCAGACAGGAAGCACTATAAACTTAGGGTGACTGATTTGCTGTGCGTTAGCATGGACAGGAGCCATCGCCTCAAGCCTTTCATTATCGGGTGACCCAAGAAGCCAGCGTGCTTCAAGAATCAACACATACCCGCCCGCTATCGCGGCAATAAGAAGGTGTGGATGACCAGCGACTTGTTCGAGGAGTAGTGGCTGCTCGAGTTGGACAGCATAATTGAAAGTCAAGGAAGAAGAGTAGTGTTGCTACTGGACAACTGTAGCGCACACAGCGTTAACCCGAAGCTGACATCGGTCGAATTGATGCTTCTGCCTCCCAATATGCCGGCAGGCCTGCAGCCATTGGATGCCGGCAGGATAGCCAACTTTAACACTTTATATTGGTGGCGCATGCTGGAGTGGCTAATCTTAGTCATTGACCGCACAGCTCCTGGCACATCGGGCAGTGCAGACGGGTCCCCTGACCTGAAAATCAGCCTTTTGAAGGCCATGCACTTCGTCTATGGTGTGTGGTATGAGGTAAAACAGTCCATCATACAAAACTGCTTCCAAACAGGCGGGCTTTGTGCGCCAGGACGAACCTACCCCCCTACTGACAGTGAGACCAATACGGTGGATGCTGCCGACTTAACCAAGCTCTGGGAGCACGTCGCTACTGGTGACAAATGTGCGTCGATGGAGGAGTTCTTGTCGGCAGACAGTGCTGCCTCGTTCTGCGATGAGATCACCGACGAACTCGCGGTCGCCGAAGGTGTGCTGTCACGACAGACGGCAATGTTGTGCGACGGTTGTAAAAATAGGAGGACGATCCCACCGCTGGCGACCAGTTGTAGGGTTTAGACGTTGAAGGGAGGAACTTCCCACCGCTGGCAGCCAGTTGTACGAGTTTGGGTCAGGCATGAAATACTTGGTAGTTGACCCATGTCGTCGTCCAACTCACCCATGCTTGGGAAGTGGTTGTAGGGAGGAACTTGCTCTCATCGAGAACTAGGAGTACGGGATTTATTTACAGTATTTACAATAGGACAAAAGGCACATTTCAACTGTCTAGCATCATTCCCAAACGGAGCCCGAAAGACGAAGCACCAAGCCCAAAGCACAGAGCACACAGCTCCCGAGCACATTCCTAGCAGCCGACAAACTGCAGCTTAAAAACACTCTGTCCTCCCTATATCCCTATTGAGGGAAAACTGCTTTCCAACCTTTGTCCAATCGGACCGTCCACAGTCGGTGGAGGCGTAGTCGACCCGCCTTTGAGGGGGAGGGCTCACAAACTCACATATGCACTTTGGATTCCCAGAACCCACCGAGTGGAGCGGGTCCTCATACACAGGTTGTCACGCTTGACCCCAGCGGGCGCCTCTTGATTCCAGAGCTGACTTCTCAGGTAGCCGCCACGACTTGTCAGCAGACTGTGACGAATTCTGGGGCCCGTGAAAATGCACCGCAAAACACCCTGTTCCAGCAGCTCTCTTGCTGCAAGTAGACCATGAAGTCGACAGCGAATCAAGTAACAATACTCAGTCCGCCGAACGTGGCTAGCCTTGCTGGCGTCGCTGACTCTCCGAAGGAGGCACATGGTTGATTAACTTTGCTGTAGTCTCCAGTTCTCCAAAGGAGTTGGATGGTCGGTTAACTTTGCTGGTGTTACCAGTTCTTCGAAGCGACTTATCGCAGCGGGCCGGGAAGGGTTCGAAGGTTGCTTCTCCGAAGGAAGCCACCCCGCAGGCCTATCGTAACAGCTCCTCCATGGCCCGGAAAATCTCAACTGGCCAGTGCTGATAACCGCTGGGCAGGAAGAGAATGGCTGGCGAGCAAAAATAAGGCTTTGCTCTCTGCAATGACTGCGCCCTTGGAATGCCCTAAACCATCTCACAACAACCGGCACAGAAGAGTCGATCCCGGCAACACAATACCACTCAGCGTGCGAATGCCCAGAATCAGCTGTTAACCCACCAGGCTTCCCATCAAAATTTCAATGTAAGCCGCTCAACTGAGAACCCCAAAGTTTGTCTCCAAAATTGGGACCCCAAAATTGACCCCAAACGTTAACGCCGCCAAAGCGAGCGTTCACGTTCCCCCTGAGTTTAACCAAACCTGACCGTCGTGCTGCACAAGAGTTGAGGTTTACGCAGAACTAAACCGAAAGCTCTCAAGCACCAATACCCGAACTTAACTTAAGCAGCCTAACTTAACGAACAGCCTGTTCTTACTCTATCACAGTGGCGTACTTATTGGACATACTGGTGCCACTGAACAGTCTGGTCAACTCCACAGGTACGTAATCACAATCGCGCTATCTTTGTGGTCCCTATTCAGAACGCGTACTTGCGTCATACGCAAACGTTTCATCACGCTTACTCACGTTTCTTCCTCTACTCCATACAGGACACTTACCTTAAACGAACAACTAAACTTGCGTAACTTACGCACTCCGCAGAACCCTTAAAAAAATTGCGTCTTCCAATAACTAGTTCCATGCACGCTTACTAGAGAAGTCAGAACGCGGCCGCCCTCAACACACGAGCGACCCAGTCACAAACATTCTGCTTCCTCCCGTCCACACAAGACACGCGCTAATGGAACTAACAACGCTCCTCGGTGAAAATCATGCACTTACTGAAAACCTACACGCTTCACCTTAGAAACTTCGAGAACACTTCTAAAAATAAAGAAGGTTAACTAATACCATAGCATTACCACAGGCCTCTCACTGATAACCTTGATGATTCAGGTTACTCACACACACAAAAAAGCCAATCTACTCTTTAATTAACACCTCAAGAAACTAAAGGTTTTCATAAAACGCATCTTTCAAATCTCGGAGCTTCTCAAATGAAAACATAAACAAAGCTCGTACCTTACATATTGAAAGAAACTCAGTCTCAAATCGCAAAAATTTTCAAATTCTCCAAAAATAAAATAAAACAACACGTTTCATTTCCACGGAAGCTATTTGGGTCTCCCGTTTCCAAACGTTTACGACGGACTCGTACTTTTGAGCCGTACTCGAGGTGGGCGCGGTTCTAAAGCTATCCTGGCTGCCCAGGAACAACAAAAGGAACGACACTCTATCAGCTCCTTGAAGACGTTGCAGTGTCTTGCCAATTTGCGTCCTGGCGCCAGGCTTTCATCATCAACTTGACTGGTCACGTTACGATTCCTTACCACCTCGTCTCGTCTTGCCACCTTATAATTGCGTTCTTTCCCACTGCATGCTGCGCCCTGAAAAGATCTACGGAATGACGAGGAACATAACTGCCCCGTGTCCTTTGTCTGCGTAGAACATGCTTCTCGGTCACTTTTTGACTGGTGGCTCGAACATGCTTGATGTGCCAACGTCGTCAACGATGACCGCACCCTTCTTTTCCTCGTGCACTGGCTTTTTGCGTCTGTCGCCGTCTTTGGCTGCGCTACATTATTCACCGCATTCCGATCTTTGCCACGCTTCTTTCTACGGCGCTTTTTCCTTGAACTCCCTTTCATGCCACCTTCTCACGCCTCAAGCTGGCCGGTACACATCTTGTTGGCCCGGATCGCTCTCCTACCCGCACAGTCTGACTGATTTTCATTTAACCCTTTCGCTGTCACCGACGTACCGGTACGTCATCGCGCTTCCCCCCCACGGTGTCACTGACGTACCGGTACGTTCTCTATCGTGCGTTCAAAATTTCGCGCCTGAGCGCAAAGCAGGCGCTCCTGGATTGGCCACGCCATCTGTTGACTCTTTCTACAAGTTCGTATATTCGCCCCGACCTGTGTTAGTCCATGTATTGAAGAGTACGGTGCGACTGCCACTCCCCACTTTCTCTTTGCTGAGTGGCGCGGTGGCTCCGCGTTCGCTGGATCATGCGTCGCGCGTGTGTGGTTATGGGTTCAAGGGTTGTTCTGTAATCTCCGCTGGTTTGAAGGTTTTTATTTTTCTTCTGTTGGTGTGCCTGCTACGGCGCGTCAAGTTCAGGCGCACGTGCCGTTGCCTCCCCAAAAAGGGTGACTCGATTGCTGCTTTCGCTCTCTCGCCGCACCCTCGCTTCCGACTTGCAGCAGTAAACGTAAAGCCCTTCGAACTTTGTTTAGCCTTTTTCCATCTCCCTCTGTCTTATTGATCACGCAACGTCCCATTTCTCTCCGTTGTGCGGGCGACTGAAAGCACATCCTCCCTGCACGCGGTTACTTTCGGATGGCTCGGCGCGCGGGACCTTCGTCTGCTCATGGGAGCGGTGGCTGAATTCCGATTCAGAATACGAGCCGAGCTCGGATTCGGACTCGGACAAAGTCGCATGAGAGGAAGAGGGTTCCGCATCGTCAGATTCGGATGTTGAACGGATTTTATAGTCAGGCTGATGATGATGATGATGTTTACTAACAACAGCTGCAGAACACTGAAATGTGCATATTGCGTTTACTATGTTATTTGTATACCAATCATAATCAAAAATAAATTGCTATGTTCATTCCCTGTTATGCTCGTTCCCTGAAACCAAGCCGACACTGGGGGTGTGTCACGGCCAGAAACGCCCGACAGCGAAAGGGTTAAATCAGCTCTCTCTTTGCCTCGACTGGCGGACAGCTCAACCAACTCTAGAACAATGCAGCAGTCTTTACTCGAGCTATGCAACTCGCACTCCTGCGAACTGCCCTCTACTGCATTGCCCAGCTCACGCTGTGCATTGGCACACAGCTCGTCAGGCTCGATCGCTGTCTCACCCGCACGGTCGGAATGATTCTTAACTAACTCATCCCTCTCTTGGCTACCTAGACTGCGGACAGTTGCACCGATCCCTGAACAGTGCAGTTGTCTTCCCTTGAGCAACGCAGCTCGCAATCCTGCGAACTGCCCTCAACTGCACCGTCCAGCTGGCACTTCACTTCGGCATGCAGATCTGACTCGACATGGGTGCTCGTGTCTGTTGGGTCAGCAGTACTCTGTACTTCGTTAACAACCTCGTTAACATTACAAGCGACGCACACATGCGGTGACTGTGCCAATTCATTCACAGCTGGCCTAGCTGTCTCTACAGTGCTCTGTTGGCACAGCACCTCGTCGCTCTCACTACGGCCTTTAACGGCCTCTGTTGCTGCTAAGGGATCATTAGCTGCTAACACTTTGAGTTCACCTATGAACGTGCAGTCAGTCTCGCAGGTACTACTACTTCTCTCAGCTTTCAGCCAAAATCTGCTATGGACTTCTTCCCACTTTCGCTGTGTCCAGCCTACAGATTTCTCAAGCCGCTGTTGACTTCGTTCGATTAACTGCTCCAAACCTTGAATCTCATTGTTCAATGCAGCAGCGTACTGCCTCGTTAATTCTCTTAGGCCTTCTTCCTGCGAAATTCTTTTCAGTTTCTGCCTAGCTTCTTCCTGTTCTTGCCTAATTGCTTCCTGTTCCCGTCTTTTGCTTAGAATTCGTTTACCTAGTTGTTCAATGAATTTCAAATCATTGTCACTGTGGAAAATGGTTTTACGAATTTCTGAATCCCCTAAGTCGACCTCTACGTCTACCGCGACCTCTTCACACAACCACAACAGGTCAGCTCTTGTCAAACACAATAGGACCATGGTCGCTACTTTAAGCTTTGGCTCTGCTGTCACACAATACTTGCTGCGATACCCACGCAAATCAGAATACAAGTAAAAGATCCCCAGCAATTCAAATCTGCAAACTCAGAGAAATTGAAGCCTGGTAAATTTTACTACCAAAGCCAAACGCTTACCCACTGAAGCAGCACCATATCACCAGTCTTTCTCCGCTGTATCCAGTCAGTTGTAAGAGGTGGTCAATCCCATATCGCCTCCAACTTGATGAGGATACTGGTCGGTCACCATGTCCCAAAGTCCGTGAGATCTCATTGCTGACTACGAGTTGTAGGCCAATCTCATCGCTGCCATCCAGTTGTAAGAGTTGGAGGACAATCCCACCGCTGGCGACCAGTTTTAGGGTTTAGATGCTGTTGAAGGGAGGAACTTCTCATCGCTGGCAGCCAGTTGTACGAGTTGGGGTCAGGCATGAAACACGTGGTAGCTGGCCCATGTCGTCGTCCAACTCACCCACGCTTGGGAAGTGGTTGTAGGGAGGAACTTGCTCTCATCGAGAATTAGGAGTACGGGATTTATTTACAGTATTTACAATAGGACAGAAGGCACATTTCAACTGTCTAGCATGACTCGCAAACGGAGCCCGAAAGACGAAGTACGCAGCTCACGAGCACACTCTTAGCAGCCGACAAACTGCAGCTTAAAAACCCTCTGTCCTCCCAGATCCCTAGGTGAGGGAAAACTGCTGTCCAACCTTCGTCCAATCGGACCGTCCACAGTTGTTGGAGGCGTAGTCGACCCGCCTTTGAGGGGGAGGGCTCACATACGCACTTTGGATTCCCAGAACCCTCCGAGTGGAGCGGGTCCTCGTAGACAGGTTGTCACGCTTGACCCCAGTGGGCGCCTCTTGATTCCAGAGCTGACTTCTCAGGTAGCCGCCACGACTTGTCAGCAGACTGTGACGAATTCTGGGGCCCGTGAAAATGCACCACAAAACACCCTTTTCCAGCAGATCTCTTGCTGCAAGTAGACCATGAAGTCGACAGCGAATCAAGTAACAATACTTGGTCCGCCGAACGTGGCTAGCCTTGCTGGCGTCGCCGACTCGCCGAAGGAGGCGCATGGTTGATTAACTTTGCTGGCATCTCCAGTTCTCCGAAGCGACTTGTCGCAGCGGGCCGGGAAGTGTTTGAAGGTTGCTTCTCCGAAGGACGCCACTCCCACAGGCCGATTGTAGCACGGTGGCGACGGCAGCAGCGACAGTGATGAGATTGACAGTGGCTGCTTGACCCTGACTTCGGTGTCCACGAAAAGTGCCTTGTCGTCGATTGACTCCTTAATTGATTTTATGCATACTAAAGGATTGCCGCCAATGTTCCCGCAGCAGATGGAAGCTATGTATACCGCAGTTGTGAAGCTGAAACTGCCGCGAAAGCAAGTGCAGATTTAAGATTAGGTATTTCAGCATGCCCAAAGCTTGACAGGATCTTTGGTGCTAGAAATAAAGTTTTGTGTTTCACAGCCTACTTTCTACAACATCTATTCTTTAGTGCAAGTGTCAAATTCGGCTTCAGAGCTACAAAGGTACATGTGGTGGCTTTTTCTTTTTTTTTCGGCTGTCCAGATATAGCGATCATCGGTTATAACGATCATATTTTTTCGTATTTCTCGATTTTGTTGTAAGTGGGCTGCACTGTAGTCGGCGGCGTGACTGAATGAGGGTACTAAAAATGGCCTACGGCAAAGAGTAAAACCACATCAAAAAATACTCGAATTGATGTCAAATTTCTTAGGGAGGTTTCTTTAAACAAAGTATATTAATGCCTTTGAAATGAATATTAGGGAAGTTTCAGTCTGGGTGGGAATTGAACCCTAGCATCCGGGATGCGTGACGAGCATGCTTCGCCAACGCCACGGAGGCTCCACGGTTCCCGTTGAATGTGTGCCTAGTGCGTGCGTCATTGGGCACATCACGTCGCGGCCATCTGGCTGAATAAACGTGTGGCCTAGTGCATACGTTGTTGGGCATGTGACGGCGCAGCCAATGGGTAGGAGGTAGCACCATGTCACGAGTGTATAAAATAGAAAGTATTAATGTCCAATTGAACGCCGCTGAGCGCTCCTTCAACTTATGAATTCCTCATGGACAAGCGATTGTGTTGAGATGCTTCGCGGGTTTTCATTTGGCCTTACCAAGGTGCAAGTAAAACGCAAGTGAGAGCTTGCGCAGACAAGAAACGCGCAGAAAAAAAAAAACATTTCACGAAAGCGACTATAATGCTTACGCATTCCCACACGTTAGGAGTTTTAAGTGTGTCTGCCGAATTTTTTTTATGTGTGAATCAAGCACACTGCTCACATATAATAGTGTAAACGTATTGTATTGTTGCGTGGTAGTGATAGTGAAGACAGCAGCAAAACTGTAAATGGCGACACTAGTGTTTTATTGGGTGAATCTGTGGCCCTCAAAAACGGGCTACACTCAAAGCACAGCGATAGCGGCACGAACACAGTCGGCGATCGGCGAAAATCTGATTGGCGGATGAAGCGTGTCGGCTTTTAGAAATGAGCCCATAGGTGCCGACTACAGGGGGCTCAGGGGCCCGAGCCCCTTCCGGAGTTTTCCAGGAGGGGGCGAGACCCCTGGCGATGCCGAAGCCTACCCCCAAACAAACACCTAAAGTATCATTACCAGATTTTTGTCACCCACATTATTTGACTTTCTTTTGACTTAAGTTGCCTCTACCTTCTCACTTAAAATTTTATTGTGGCTAATAGCTTACTGCATCACTGTTGGCGCAGACGTGCACGGCTTTTAAGTGATACACACACACACACACACACACACAGTTTCGCTTTATTTTTGCAAATCCTGACAATAGCAGGACAAGCCCATTAAAAGCACTAGCGAAGGCTGCATCATCCGTATTTTCTCACTTCAACATTGTTTTAAATTTCCACTGTAAATACCGTGCACATACCCAATTTATTTAATTATGTACACAGGACCAATTTTATTATATTTTAAAACAGGAGGAGGTAGCCAATTACAGGGTGTCTATCCACTGGAAGACCGGGAATTCTCAGGGATATTGAATAGTCTGGAAAAACTCAGGGAAACCTCTGGGAATTTGTGTTTGAGTCAGGGAAAATTAGCTGTCATTTTATTGAAAGGAAACGAAATTTGCCGTGCTGCTGGCTCGAGTAGAAGAGAGGAATCGTAACGAATTGTCTCTGAGACCATATCGTCGGCTGGGGGAGTTGCCAGTGTACAGTCAACGACCGATTTTCCGGGCGCCCGATTTTTTTGAAATGCCCGATAATGCGGACGATTTCGCGGCACCACCACGTACCCCATAGAGCCAATGTATAAGAACGTCTGTAATTTCAGACGCAAGAAAACTTTGCTGTCCGATTTTCCGGACTTTTTGCCGCGACCGCAGGTCTGAAACGGCATTAATGAAAGCCAACACCGCCATTTTGATTATCTCGCCGACTGGAACGAGTGCTCTCGCACGCAGGTCCGCTGGCATACGTAGCCACAACCGCGACAATGCTAGGCTTAGCTGCTTCGACGTTCGCTATTAAGGTTCTTGCCGTTTTGTGCTGTGTTTTTCATTGAAAGAATTCGCCGCTGTCTGTAATGGCACGGACTCCGCCTCTGTAATCCTCGCGATTGGCTTTGAAGCTTAGAAAGCATGGCGCGTTGCATAATGCCGGTTTCCGAAAGGCAGCTTCGCCTCAGCGCAGCATTGTTACACGGGGAAGCTTAACCCTTTGAAGGTTTTCGCCGTACATGTACGGCGGCGGTTTTCTGTCCCGCAAGGTCTTTGCCATACAGGTACGGTTCCGACCCTCCGTTTGAAATTTCGCGCCATAATGACGATGCGTGCTCACCGAGAGGTGCTGCCACCTCTAAGCACTTACAAGAAGCGTTTGAAATTTGTGCTACCTTCTTGTGGAGATAAACAGAACTGATTGCTAGCTTCAGCGCATCGCCCAGACTGTGGCAACGCCCCTTTGGCGGTTTCGGTTTCGCCGCGTGATCGCTACGGAGGCGCGCGAAACGTCATTTTCTTTGTCGGCACTCGCTTGCAGGGCGGTGGAAGTTGATTTCTATCTTGATTGGCGCTGCTCTTGGCTTGTTTATCAGCGCCGTTCGCGAAGTATTCTCGCTCTCAGTGGCAACGCGCTTTCGCAGTTTCGGTTCTGCGGCGTGATCGCAACGGAGGCGCGTGAAACGTGGTTTTTCTCTTTGTCGGCACGCTCTCGCAGGGGCGGCGGAAGTTGATTTCTATCTTGATTGGCACTGCTCTTAGCTTGTTTATCACCAACGTCTTAGCTTGTTTATCACCACCGCTCACGAGGTATTCTCACTCTCTGTGGCAACGCGCTTACGCGAGAGGGTCCTGGCAGCCGCACGCAGAGATGTCATGTGTGCGCCAATACAACTCCTCGCTCCAAGAGAACAGACATGCATTTTAGATGTGCAGACTGCGATAAGGCGCTGTGCATAGACCCGTGTTTCAAGGAGTACCACGCTCAGAAATACTATTGAACATTTTGCAGTTCTGAGTGATGCCGACACCAAAATACTGTTCCTAATTATTTTTTAGTATTTATTCCTGACTTTATACATTTTGTACATTCAAGATCCGCAATAAAGTAATTTGACCACCTGGGAAAGTTTTTTTCAAAATAATTCGACCCTTAAAGGGTTAAGCATGGGAAGGGGCAATCGTCATGGGACAAAGTACGTATTCCACAACTATACACGTGTGCACCTGCCGTCTCATGTCACAGTACGAGCACCGATATGCCTAATAAGTGTACTGGCAGGCCTTCAGAGCTTCTTCAGGCGTGCGTGTGAGGATTTGAGCCCTTAAGGACAGTAAAAGACATGCATTCATTTTTTCGGACGTATTCGTGGCCCCTAGGGAGTACAAAAAATCGGACGTTGACTGTACAACTGACCAAGAGGATGCTTCAGATGGTCCGTGGGGTGATCGCTCGGCGGAACGAGGACAAGAACAGAAATGACCGCCGCATTGAGGAATGATCGCGAAAGGAACTGTGCCGCCTCTTCTTTGAAGGAGCTTGAGCTCAAGAAGCAAAGTGTTTGCTGATGCAAAGATGCAGGTGACCCTCATCCAAACCAAAATAAACTATTGAAAGCAGTGAAACACAAAACGGTAGCATTGTGCTTGGGCAGCACGTGAGGACAGTTGAGGTTGACTTTCCAACTGCTGAGAAAATCTCACTTGGGACAAAGTTCGGGCCTAATACCAATGATCTTGCTATCACTTGATAGAAATAGCTCATTTTCGAAAATATTTGCTTCTGTATGCATCTCTTTTTATTCGTATTTGAAAATGTTCGACTCGATTTACGATGGGCTTTATCATTTTTGTTTTTCAAATATATATTATTTGCTGGGCATTTTACTATCCCCTACCTTCAGTTCTCTATTTTGAATAAAATGAACACGACTCCTTACTATTCAAACTGGATTAAGTTTTTTTTTCTTTTGTATGCTTACTTGAGAGTGACAGCATTGGGCAACGTGGTGTTAGCCTCTCTTGACATAAAATAAAGTGCTGTGTCGCTCAGGGAAAACCTGGAAAACTCATGGAATTTGAAAATGTCAATGTGGTATACACCCTACAATGAACAATTATTCCTAAAGGAATGGATAGCCTATTTCTAGAGAATAAATATATTGCTGTATATTCACCTCGCTTCAAATTGCTTTGCTTGCTTTTTTGACCCTGAAAAAAACTTATAGACTTCAGTAACCCCTTTGGCAGAGTCCTTAATCAATGGCATGTGAAATGCATGTGAATGATATGTGTCTCAGTATTGCTTTTCTTTCGAGTAAGCGATAATAATTACTCATGAAAAAAAAACCTCTTCTAATAATTTACAACATTTATTAGGAATGGAAACATCGTCATTTGCATGCAGAGGTCATAAATATATACATAGCGTCCCAATTAACTATGATGCACCAGAAAAAGAAGTGCAATTGAATTACTTGAAGAAAACCTAGTGCATATTGTTTCCAGTACAGTGTAGTAGCCGCCAGTAATTTTTTCGTTACTGAAATTTATTTATGTAATTGTAAATAATTATCTAACACGAGAAGTACTATCCTAATTATAAAAGTGTCAATGAGGCATTTGTAGGCACAGCCAAGGGACATCTAACTGCTGGTATTTTCAGCGACGTATTAATTGCGTACTAATTTTTTTCGACTGATGAATAAACCTAGTGAAATATAAAAAATACCACGTGACAGCGCTCCCACTTGCATCATAAAGGAGCGCCCTTGAACAGGCTCCTTCTGAGTTAGCCAGAACGAAATAAAGAAAATGTAGAAAAACATCGTGATCGAGCTAGTGCCTTATCTGCCACGTCCCAGCCTAAGTAACACGTTGTGTTTGGTGTTAGCTGGAAACAAGCTGTGATAACTGTTGTCTTAGCATAGATGAAGTGCACGAGTGGTTCTTTCTTCTTTTTTTTGCCACGAAAATTATTGCCACAATAGCGAATTCATAACGTGGGTGCAAATATTTATAGGTGCGTTTTGTTTCGTCCTAGTCGCTATGTCTTTAATGAGCAGAAGGAAAACACGATCCTTGCCTTGGGAGCTGTACATGGCAACAAGAGGAAGGCCACAAATATATATCAGTCATGGAAGTGTGGCGGTACATGTATACCAAACGCATCGACTGTCGTCAGAAATTATGAAAACCTGAGACAAACCGGCACCTTTCAGAGACAGCGGCGGAGGACCCTATCTTTGAGTCCTAGCCGACGCACGGATGTTCTAGCATTTATGGCCTCAAACCCTCATACTAGCCTGCGGGATGTGGCTGCTCAGGTATCAATTTCCAAGTCATCACTTTGGGTGATTCTAAATCACTTCGTCTTTCACTCGTACCACCTGAACCAGCATCAATGCTTGGAAGATAGGAACCTGCAGAATCATCTAGATTTCTCGAATTGGGTCCACACAAAAGCCGATGAGTCACCGGACTTTTTGAACAACATGATATTCATGGATGAAGCCAATTTTCACAGAAACGCCAAGGTAAATTTGCATAATGCACACTATTAGAGTGACATTTATGCACACTGGCTAAAGCGCAATCTGCACCAGTGGCAGTGGTCGTTCAATGTGGGGTGCGGAATTAGCGTTGGTGCTATAATCAGTCCCATCTTCTTCGATCACACACTGACTGGACAGCGTTACATGGACGAAATCCTTGAAAGAGTGGTGGACGAGTTTTTCAGCAAAGGCCCGCTGTCATGTCTTCCACTTCTGTGGTATCAGCAAGATGGAGCACCAGGACACAGCAGCAGCCGAGCACAAAACTGGCTGGATGCGACTTTCAATGCGCAATAGATTGGAAGGCACGGGCCTGTAAATTGGCCAGCTAGATCACCTGACCTTTTTTCACTCAATTTCTTTCTTTGGGCTTATGGGAAAGATTATGTTTACATGATCGAGATGACGATGCGAGATGAGCTCAAGGCAAAGATAATGGATGTCTGCCGTAGAATTCCAGCGTCTGTCATCATGAAAGCCACTGAAGATGTGATAAAGTGGACTTAGTGCTGCGTAGCTGCAGAAGGGTGTCTATTCAAACACGCCCTCTAGGCAGCAGCTAGGCAGCAGCTGTTGTTCAAGGGCGTTTAGGAATTCACTGATAAGGGCCTCTGAAATCTGATAAAGTTTTTTTTTTTTTTTTGTGCAGACGTCCAGGTTTCTATTTCGGCTCATTTAGAAGTGGTATATCTACTTTCTTGAATGTATCGGTCTTGCTTTTTCTGTACATATGAGTCGCTTGCTGATGAGTTTATTTCACTTTTATATTTTGCCACGAACCTGTTTTGCAGCATGTATAAATTTTCATGAAAAATAAAACGGTCACTTTAATCTGGCTTTGGTCCGAAGCAAGTTCCTGGCGCGAAATGTACCTGCGCGCGCACTCTTTCGATGCGGTGCGAGCAATGCCGGAATTTTGAAAGTTTCTATGCCTATTACATTGCTTTTCGCATTTGGTGCGTTGTCAGAGCAGTGCTTCGGCTGCGTTATCAAGGGGCTCTTGTTATTAATGTGATCAGTTGGCATTCAGAGACGGATAATGTGTGCAACGTAGAAATGAGAGGAAGAAATAGCTGCGAAACCACAAAACCTGCTGTTGGTGCACCTTCCGTATCGTTATCAAGGCGATGTGCTGTCTCTTTGTTTGTGTTTGAGACAGGCAAAGCAGTTGCTTTCAGTCAGCTTATTTGAGGGCGCTGCTTTATGATGCAGGTTGGAGTGCAGTCACGTGGTATTTTTTATATTTCGTGGGGTTTCTTACCAGTCGGAAAAATTAGTACGCAATTAGTACATCTCTGAAAATACCGCAGTTAGGTGTCCCTTGGCTGCCTGCAAATGCCTCATTGACACTTTCATAATTAGGACAGTACTTCTCAAGTTAGATAATCATTTACAATTACCTAATTAAATCTCCATAACGAAAAAATTACTGGCGGCTACTCCACTGTACTGGAAACCATATGCACTAGGTTTTTTTCGAGTAACGCAATTGCTCTTTATTAACCCTTTCACTGTCGGACCTTTCTGGCCGTGACGCACCCCCAGTGTCGGCTTGGTTTCAGGGAACGAGCGTAACAGGGAATGAACATAGCAATTTATTTTTGATCATGATTGGTATACAAATAACATAGTCAATGCAACATGCACATTTCAGTGTTCTGCAGCTGTTGTTAGTAAACATCATCATCATCAGCCTGACTATAACATCCGTTAAACATCCACATCTGACGATGCGGAACTCATCTCTTCCTCGCATGAGACACTGTCCGAGTCCAAATCTGAGCTCGGCTCGTATTCTGAATCGGAAGAGCCACCGCTCCAAAGAGCAGACGAAGGTCCCGCGCGCTCAGCCATCCGAAAGTAACCGCACACAGGGAGGATGCGCTTTCAGTCGCCCGCACAACGGAGAGAAATGGGACGTTGTGTGATCAAGAAGAGGGAGATGAAAAAAGGCTAAAACAAAGTTCGAAGGGCTTTACGTTTACTGCTGCAAGTCGGAAGCGAGGGTGTGACGAGAGAGCGAAAGCAGCAATCGAGTCACTCTTTTCGGAGAGGCAACGGCACGTGCGCCTGAACTTGACGCGCCATAGCAGACACACCAACAGAAGAAAAATAAGAACCTTCAAACCAGCGGAGATGGCAGAACAAACCCTTGAACCCATAACCACACGTGCGCGACGCATGATCCAGCGAACGCGGAGCCACCGTGCCACTCAGCAAAGAGAAAGTGGGGAGTGGCAGTCGCACCGTACTCTTCAATACATGGACTAACACAGGTCGGGGCGAAAATACGAACTTGCAGAAAAAGTCAACAGATGGTGCGGCCAGTCTAGGAGCGCCAGCTTTGCGCTCAGGCGCGAAATTTTGAACGCACGATAGAGAACGTACCGGTACGTCAGTGACACTGTGGGGGGGAAGCGCGATGACGTACCGGTACGTCCGTGACAGCGAAATGGTTAAAGACATGGTGCATGACAGTTGGGACGCCCTGTAGAATTCAATCAGTAACCGAAATGAGCCCAAGCCAGATTCACTCGAAATCAGGATCAACAGCAGTCATGCGCTGCAGCGCTTATACCTGGACTCACATTAAAACGAAAAGAGAGAGAGAGACTGCAATTTCTCCGGAAAGGGAAAGCAGTATTAGTGATAGCGAAATATGACAATTTCACGAAGGAAGATTACACCACTGAGAGACGCCAGATGCTTGGTGGTGCGACAAGACTCAGGCTGTGAAACTGAATTGTCTCCTACTATGAGGTCTTGTAAATACTCATGTAAGGCTGTCACATCAGCGAACAATTCTTCAAGGTCACACGAAGTTTCTTCAAGTGCAACCAGTAATATATACATAAACAAGAAGAAAGGGCGTTAACCGAGAGGCCCGATTTTCCTTAATAATATCATAAGAAGCCAACAAAGACACCAAAGGAAACATAGAGGAAATTACTTGTACTGACTAATTGAATTAAAGAAATGATAAATTAATGGCAATGAAAGCGGATGAAAGAACAACTTGCCACAGGTGGGAACTCCACCATGCCAGGCGTCCTGAAGGGTCCTTTAAATTTGCTAGCCAACACAACGCGTGATGATCGCTGACGACTTTGAATGGCCTGCCATATAGGTAAGGGCAGAATTTTGCTGTAACCCAAATGATGGTGAGGCGTTCCTTTTCAATTGTAGAATAATTGCCTTCTGCCCTTGACAGTGAACGGCTAGCATAAGCTATCACCCGTTCAAGCCCGCCTTTCCTCTGGACTAAGACGGCGTCAGTGTGGATTTCATTATTGGCATCCTTGTTGAAGTGCGCAAGCACCGGTGGCGACTGCACGCGTCGTTTGAGTTCTTGAAATGCATCGGCCTGCGGCGTTTGCCACTTGAACTCGACATCACATTTAATTAGATGTGTCGGCGGCTAAGCGATGCATGAAAAATCCTTGACAAAGCGCCTGTAGTAGGCACACATGCCAAGGAATCTATGCACTGTCTTCTTGTCGATGGGCGACTGGAAGTTTGCGATGGCAGCTATCTTCTGTGGGTCATGCCAGATTTGCTGATGACGTGGCCCAGGAACAGAAGCTCACTGTAAGCGAAGTGGCACTGTTCAGGCTTCAGAGTGAGCCCTGATGACTTGATGACCTCTGGTACTGTCACAAGCTGCCTAAAGTGATCGTCGAAATTTCCTGTGAAGAGGACGACATCATCCAAGTAGACAAGACAGGTCTGCCACTTCAACCCTGCTAACACAGTGTCCATCACGCGCTGGAACATTGCAGGCACCGCGCACAGACCGAATGGCATGACCTTGAACTCGTAGAGGCCGTCTGGCGGGATGAAGGCATTTTTTTCCCGATCCCTCTTGTCGACTTCTATTTGCCAGTAGCCAGTCTTGAGATCCATCGACGAGAGGTATTTTGCGTTGCAGAGCCGATCCAGTGTGTCATCTATCCGTGGGAGGGGGTATATGACCTTCTTTGCGATCTTGTTCAGTCGACGATAATCAACACAGAAACGTAGGGTTCTGTCCTTTTTCTTCACCAAGACCACAGGACATGCCCTCGGGCTTTTCAATGGCTGGATGATGTCGTTGGGCATCATTTCGTTGACTTGTTGCCTTATAGCTTCACGTTCTCGTGTTGAAACTCTGTAAGGGCTCTGGTGGAGAGGTCGAGCGAACTCTTCGGTTATTATGCGATGCTTAGCGATTGGTGTTTGTCGAATCCTCAATGATGTCGAAAAGCAGTCGTATTGTCGGAGAAGACTTGTGAGCTGTTACTGCTTACTGAGGGGGAGACTTGGATTTATGTGAAAGTCTGGTTCGGAAACTATGGTCGTCGGGGTAGATGTGGCAGAATTAGAAAGGACAAACGCATTGCTTGCTTCCACAATTTCCTGGATGTATGCGATCGTTATGCCCTTGTTGATGTGCTTGAACTGCTGGCTGAAGTTTGTCAACATCACTTTCGCTTTCCCTCCGTGCAGTCGAGCGATCCTTCTTGCAGCGAAAATTTCACGGTCAAGCAGTAGACGTTGGTCGCCCTCGGTGACGCCTTCTACATCTGCGGGTGTTTTTCTGCCGACGAAGATGACAATGCTGGAGTGAGGTGGGATGCTGACTTGGTCCTCAAGTACACTCAAGGCATGGTGACTACAAGCGCTCTCCGGCGGTATTGCTTGATCTTCGGATAGCGTTATTGACTTTGACTTCAGGTCCGGTCATGAACGGTACCGTAATTCTTTCCATGCACATTCCAGTTAACGTTATTAGGTGTCCTCCAGCAGTCCGAATTTGAGGGCCATCTCATGCAGTTTTTAACTTTCTTCAACTGGCGGCGATGGGTCCACTCATGACGGAGTAGCCAGCTTCTGTGTCCACTAAGGCGGTGACTGCGTGGTTGTCGAGAAGCGCATCGAGGTCGGTGGTTCTTTGTCTTGCATTGCAGTTAGGTCTTGGCGTCAGATCATGGCTGCGTCATGTTGACGTGTGGCTGAAATGTCGCATCATCAGGTCTTTTTTGTCGGCGCATTCTTTGCTTCTAGGCTTCGTCGGGATGGCGGCGCCTCGTTTATTATTGTCAAGATAGTCTTTTCGGTGTCTTCGGCGGCGGCAGAAGATCTTCGTCAGTTCAACAAACAGCAACTGCACCTCCATTGGTAGCTGCTTTTAGTTTTCTGGATATGGACTCGCAGACCGGCCCCTGGCTGGGCTAGTGTATGGTCATCGTTGCGGCAACAGGTAGCGGCCTGGCGAAGGCGAACAGGGTGGTCGTTGAGAGCTCCAGCAAGTGGCGGCGAGGTAATCAGCGGTGTCACGAGGGCGCTTCCCAAGCTGTGGATGCACTGCGTTGACGGTGAACCCTCGCATTCCCAAGTTGCGGTGTGGGCATCGGTGGTACACATGGTCAGCTTCTCCGTAATCGTAGCAGAGCAGGCGGTGGTCGGGGACGCGCCAAATGTCTGTCTTCCTTGGGGCATTTCACTGGCTGACAGGTGGGAAGGGTGGCAGCGGCGGCGTATGTCATCACTTCTGGCTGGGGTTGTGGTGATGGCGGCTGCAGTTCAGTAACCCCAAGGGATCGCTGAACCTTTTCTTTGACGATGTCGGCGATTGAGGTCACTTGAGGCTTTGACCTTGGGAAGAGCTTCTGCAGTTCCTCGCAAACGACCGTTCTGATGGTCCCTCGCACGTCGGCACTGACGAGTGCTTGAACGTCGTTGTAGTTTCGGCGGTTATATTGCCTTGTCCGCATATCAAGTGTCTTCTCAATGGTTGTGGCTTCGGAAACAAATTCAGCAATATTCCTTGGCAGGTTGCGTATCAATCCTGCGAAGAGCTCCTGCTTTGCCCCACACATGAGGAACCGAATTTTCTTCTCCTCAGGCGCATCCAGGTCAGCATGGCGGAACAGGCGCGTCATCTCCTCGGTGAAGATCGCATTGTTCTCGTTGGATAGTTGCACTCAGGCTTCAAGCATAGCTTCAGCCCTTTCCTTACACATGACTCTCGTAAAGGTCCACAGGAAGCCGCTACGGAACAGGTCCCATGTTTTCAGGGTCCATGCTCCGGGGGCAGCTATTGCGGTCGGCGGCTTGCTCAATGATCCGGGACGACGGTGTTGTCTTTGTGGTCCGTGCTTGGATCACAGCTTGTCGGAGGCGGACGGTACATGAATGAACTAGCACCTCCACCAGATGTCACATGGTAGTGACGGTGATGAAAGCATCAAAACTGTAAATGGCGAAACTAGTGTTTTATTGGGCGAACCTGTGCCTCAAAAACAGGCTACACTCAAAGCACAATGATAGCGGCGAACACAGTCGGCGATCGGCGAAAATCTGATCAGCGGGTCAAGCGCTTTGGCTTTTGTACATGAGCTTTCGAACATTACAGAGTAATCGCTGGTGTCCGCGTGTCTTCCAGAAATTTCTACACCATTCTCATTGCGCATACATGCAATCGGAATACACAAGTTTGGTGACAACAAACAGCGGATACAACCATCGATAACATTCCAGAAACTTACGATACATGCAGGCGCGTCCTGCACTGAGCGACATTTGATAGATGATGAAACGCGGTCATTTGATAAACAAGTACACACATGAATATATTTTGGCACCTATAATGATATATAAGTAAGTTGTGCTAAACAGTATATATCACAGCAGCTATAATTTGGGAGGGTCTCAGAAACCTCTAATTCTCCCCCTTGTTATGGCCCTGTGTGTACACTTCCGTGGAATCTGGTACCGCAAGACTGCCAGAATAGCTTTCGACAACGTGATGAGTCTCTTTTTTTCATGTCTAAAGCCATGCTGTGCCTGGTGCGTGTTTTGAACTGGTCGCATTAAAAGGTAACATAATTAATTATTCATTGTGCTCTCAGGATCCGCTGCAGAAGCTTAGTGGCTATGGTGTTGGGCTGCTAAGCACGAGGTCGCGGGATCGAATCACGATGTGGGCGAAATGTGAAAAAATCCGTGTACTTAGAGTTAGATTCACATTAAAGAACCCCAGGTGGTCCAAATTTCTGGAGTCACCCACTACAGAGTGTCTCAAAATCAGATCGTGGTTTTGACACGTAAAACTCAATAATTAATTTTTTTTAATTGTGCTCTCAGGGAATTGAGGCTTCATAACTTAATTACTGGGTCAACTGCGAGACAATAAACAATAAAAACAATGCAAAAATTTATCTCAGTACTCCTTCAAGTTTTCTCTGCAACATATATTAAAAGGTTTGTAAATTTTTATGTGTCTATACAGCCATTCACATTCAAACTTCTTTAGAATCACCTCTTGTGTGGAAAGTAACATTGTTTTGGTGCCATTTGGCCTATGTTGCCCTGGTGCCATAAAGCATCCAACTTCACCATATTATTAAGCTAGCACAGAACATTGTGCCAAGGTAGCATTAGACACACTGCAATGGAACATAGTAATGAAATAGATGCTAACGCCATGTTGGCTTAAGTAAATACGTTCACTTTAGCTGCTGCTAAGTGCCTGCTTTTGTTTTTAGTCTACCACCCATTACTCTTTGACTCATGTTGAAAGATAATGAAGTAGCACAGCCATTTTAATGCGAAAGCATTATATGCCCAATTGTGTGAAAATCTATCCAGTCGGCGTGACTGAAAGGTAGTACCAAAAATGGTTGACAGCACAAAGAGTAAAATGACGTCAGAATATGCTCAGATTGACGTCAAATTTCTCAGTGGGGTTCCTGTTAACAGAGTAAGTTTTAATGGTCTGAAAAGAAAATTTGGTATTTCGGTCTCGGTGAGAATCAAACCCGGGCCTCAGAGGTGCGAGGCAAGCTCGCTTCCTCGATGCCACTGCAGCTCCACGGTTCTTGCTGATGAAAGGTGTGCCTAGTGTGTGCGTCACTGCACATGTCACGTTGCAGCAATCTGGCTGACTAAATGTGTGGCCTTGTGCTTCTGTCACTGGGCATGTGACAGCGCAGCCAATGGGGAGTAGGTGGCGCCACGTCAGGCCGCACCACGTCAGGCCACACCACGTCATGACTGCACCTCGACGGAGTTCCCTTTGCTGCGACGCCATGGCACGAGCGCACCTCTATGGAGCAGATCAGGCGAGGGGAACACCTGCTGCTTCAGTAGCGCACCAGATGTTGCGGGAGGGTAGAGGGCATCGCTGCTACGCCAAATCTCCCTCGCACTTGCTCATGGAATCCTGTGTTATCTGCACGTTCCTTGTCTGCACAAGCTCACGCCTGTGTTGTAACTGCATCTCGGTAAGGCCAAATCAAAACGAACACACCTCCATCTCAACATCCTCGCTTGCCCGCGAGGAGTTCATAACTTGACAGACTGCTCAGCGGCATTCAATTGGACATTAATGCTTTCGCATTCACAACTCATAAGCACTTAGGTGTCCTTGAATTCTTTCCTTACAGTTTGAGGAAAGGCTTTGTAAATTTCAGATTGTCCTTTGTTGAAATACTCTGCTGTGAAGAGTTGATATGGGAGGTTGATGTCTGCCATTTTGTAATGATTGCATTTAATGTGCATTATGGGTGTGTAAAAATGTACAGGGATAAAAATGACTTCCTTTGCATTAAAGCACACTGATACTCCTTATTGGTACATGATTGTATTAAAAGTGAATTTTGGTTTCTATGCTTACTGAAGTGGAAACTTAGTGGACACTAGTGGACACTTAGAAAAATTGCTTGTAAAACAAGGAGTTTGGTTCTATAAAAGCTGTATTTTGATTCCGATCAGGTCGGACGCTGAGAAAGGAGGTTGCAGACCATCTGCGTGAACTGTACGATGCTGTTAAGGATTTCGTTTCAGGCATCGGCCCAGAGAGGTGAAGTGAGCCTTTTATTATCATTTTATATACATTGTGTGCATATAGAAATTTTATTGGCTAGAAAGCAGAGCTCTAAAAGGGTGTACTACTTTGGTAATAACATCTGTCAGTCAATTCTCTTCGTGAATTTATCCCCCCGTTTCTGTCATAGACTGCACACATCTGTCGACAGTGGTTGCATTTTCTGAGTAGGATGTGGCATAGGGGATGCCATAGCCAAAGAGGTGAATGGGCATTGAAAGTGGCAGAGAGAGAAAAAGAAACACCAAGAAATTGCAACGCGAAATAAGCTTTTGAAATTTTTTAATTGTAGGTATCATACACCACCAGTGGTAATTTAACCCACAAGCAATTTATGGTATTTGCCTTTCCCTACTAATCGCATGTGTATGTGTGTGCATGCATGCATGTCTGTGCGTGTTGATTTATGTACTGGATAAGCCCTCCATATCCATTCATTTATGCTCAGCCAAGAACCAATGCTTGTTTTTCCCTACATTTCTCCATTATTTGCCTGTGATATCGCAACTTTGAGGCCATGTAATCCAAGGTTTAGATTGCAACTAGCACTTCATATTCAGTTCAGGCTAGTATTCATTAAGATCAAGGAAAGAATATACCTGGATGCTGGTGCCTTTTTGACAAAGGCATGTTAGCATTACTTTCTGCATATTATATGCTAACTAACCCATTCACAAGCATTGCTAAATAGCACTCGCTATAATTGTTGCAGGAAACTTGTTAGTGCACTGTATCCAAGAATTCAAGGCATTGTGTGAATTCTCCTGACAGAGGCATGTTGACTTACTTGTACATGCTTTGTCTCTGGTTATGAGTGAGGACACAGGCTGCATTTGAAAAGTAAATAAATAATAACATCACCGCTATAATTAGTTGGGCATTTGTGGCTTCTGACACCAAGTCACAATTGCCTGTGTAGGAACATATTGTGAACTGTTCTTTACTATATTTTTCAGCAATGCTGTTGTTTGTTGTACAGTTAAAATTCAATATAACAAAGTTGGTAAAATTGGCAATTTGCGTTGGGATATCAAAATTTTGTTCAATTGAAATTTGACCTTTTATGTAAATAAGTACAGTCGCTGCTGGATTTTTCTCACATTGAAAAAGCTGCAAGATTTTCCGAATTTTCGGGCAGTCGGAAAAAACACAGTTGAATGAGAAAAAGTTCATTTTGTTCAACTTGCGAGTCGGCGACCAAAGATAGGGTTTCATGGCGTGTCGACAATACAAAAGGAAGCCAGTCAAGCGTCCACTCCGCCTCCCATGTCTGATAGTGTCGCCCGCAGTGGGCCGACACTATAATGAAAAGCACCGGCAGCGGGGAGTGAATGCTTCGCCTGCCTCTTGCTTCAATGCATCTCCAAAACTCAAGATTATGCAACCTTAAGTACTAATCATGCGGGAAGACAGTGCACATGATGCCATGCCATTTCAGCATGCCCACTCTTTGCTCATGCGCTAAATAACCTCTAAAACCGGGTGCACGGGCTGCCTATGTGCTTAGCCGCACTGACAGCCATGCACAGCCACGGCCGTGCTTGAAAATGAGATGCACACCAACCTGCCCCTCACTCTCTGCCCCCCTCTTACTTGCACAAGGAGACAGCGCTCATCAAGCCACCCTCTCTCACACGCTTTCACTCACACTCAAAGCATAAAGCCTACGGGGCATGATAGGATCTTATCATACTTGGACTTGATGCCGAACATGACGCTGCTCCACTCCAGCGGTCGCTGTTGGTCCCGTAGTGTGCCATTTGAGAAGTAGGTTCACAAGCAGCCGCTTGTAGTTGAACCATTTGACCATCTGTGTCCATGGAAGTTTTGCATTTATTGCCTCAGTATACATTTGCGGGAGCAGCGAAATTTCGTGTAAACAGACTTTCTTACATTGAGGTTCAAGATACATGGTGTTCTGTGGACAAGAAGTTAAAAAAAAGTTCAAGACGTACTCGTGGGCTAGTTAGTTAGTCATGATGGTATGAGGCAGCACACTTCAAAACACTGATGTAACACAGAATGAACAATCACGAGTGCTGTGGTTGTTCATTCTTTGTTATGTCCTTGTTTCGAAGTGCGCTGCCATATTCCATCATAAAAACTCAGTGCCCTTCCACTCTATGAAGAAGGATGACCAGTGAAGCTGTGTATGTGGGCCCCTTAATTACAAATTGCACCTCTGCCGCGGGTCGGCCTGGTATTGCACTATCTTCGGGATCGGCCCACATGTGGGGAGTGCTTAACGCCTGCTTCACCCCTGCCATGGGTCGGCTTGGCATTGCAGTATCTTCGGGATTGGCCCACATATGGGGAGGGCTTCACGCCTGCTTCACCTCCGCTGCGGTTTGGCCCGGTATTGCACTGTCTTCAGGATCGGTCCACATATGGGGAGTGCTAACGCCTGCTTCACCTCCAACGCCGGTTGGCCCAGCATTGCACTATCTTCGGGATCGGCCCACATATGGGGAGTTTCGTGTCTACACATGGGCACGATCCTGGGAACTAGCCCTTGACAGCTTTGCTGTAAAATTGGTTACGTCATTGTGTTTCTTAATTAATTAATTAATTAATGACAAGGACAAATGGGGGAGTACTAGCCCGAGAGCGTTCGCATGGTAGCGCCGAGTGGCACCAACGAGCCATCTCTGGAAGATGACGACGATGCTGGAGCCAATCCTGGGGCCCTATAACGTAAAACTATTCCAGTATGTTTTTATTCCAACCTCCTGAAGGCAAATTTCCGTAACCGCTGATGCAAGCATTGGGCAATCACCCACAGGGTTGTCTGTACAGACCACTCAAACACTCTCCTCATTCATAGGACGTCACTTTTGTTTGCTTGAAAAATGAATAACATTGCCTACACTGAGCGGCTTGTCGTATCTAATTGGCTGACAAAAGGCGAGGAGCACGCTCAAGTGGAGAGGGATTCTATGGGGCCGAACCACTGTACTGAAAATCGATAACCGGATGAAGAGGGTGGTGCCGGCATCTGTGATTGGTCCACATTCCCTTACTTAGCTTGTGGTGGCTGGTTGAAAATCGAGGCAGTATGCAACAGAAGCTTAAGAATGACGTTAAAACAGATCCTCAGCAAAGAAGAGTTGGCAGAACGAGGTCGTAAACGTGCAGAAAGTGCAGAAGCATTACATGGCCATGCAAAAAGTTTTGTTATACGCAAATAAACCCATGCTCTCCGGCAGGTGCGAGTAGCCAGTGCCTGAGCGATCGGCGGCAGCCATCCTTTATTCATTTCAAAATGAGGCAGCCTGTGGCTATTCAGAAGGAAATTCAATTTTGTTCGGCATATTAATGCATCTTTAACACATACACATCACTTTGACATGGTGAGTTTGCACGTTTTTGTGATGTCGCGTAACAGGCAGGTGAAATGGGGATGGTCCAAAAAAGTTTTTTACCAATCGCAGAGGGCTGATGGCAGAATTGGAATAGAAAAAGTGTGGAATAGTTTTACGTTATAGCGTCTCTGATTATGATAGTTTTGTGTTGACACACACACGATCCTGGGAAAAGTAGCCCTTTACAGCTTCACTGTAAATGTTTGTTATATTGAAGTTTAGCTGTTAGCTTTTTGGAGTATGATGAGCATTATTAAAGGTTTTCACAACTCTCACAAGATGAGTTCTTTAGCTGATAAGGCTGTTTTATAGAGGTATGGCTGTTGAGTATAAATGTCTATAGATTTTGGCGAAGTGCAAGAAAATTATGAATGGCTGGTTATTAGCGCAAATTTGTGATGCCTTCTACCTTTTGAGCAACAGTGGCACTGCTGAAGGCATCGCCACTGCCAGGTCAGGTTAAATTTGTTTATCTTACAATAAATCCTGGCGCAGTTGAAGCACACTGTAATGAAGCAGCATTGTAAGCAGAAAACATGTTTTATGTGTTGAATATTTTTAATAGACACGGCAGTTGCGACAAAGCATATAGTATACTTTCTGCCATTATGAAAAGGAACACTTCATATGTCTTGAAACAGCGATTCTTGAAACCTTGCTAGTGTAAACCTCACTTACTGCTATTTATTATATTTTATCTGTTGGAGAATTCTGCTCACGCAACTTTTTCTTATCGCAAACATACACAAGGAATATTACAGGCTTTGAATGCAAATTTAGTGTTCCCTCTCATATTGGCACATGGTGTACAAGGGCTGCTTAGTTGTGAGCAATGCTAACCTTGAAATATGCTTTATTATGAGTTCACCCCATTAGAGCGTAGATTTCACTATAGGTTGCAATAGAGTTACAAAGCACAGGACAGCTAGGTCCAATATTTAACTTGTCAATCAATATATTGTGCGGATCTGTGTGCTGTTTCGTCTCTGGTCTCCATTTGCTTCTGCATGTAGCTTGAACTATGTACAGTGCAATGCTTTTGAAATTGTTAAGTATTGCTTTGCACTGTCTGCCAGATAGAATGTTGTTTCTTAAATATTACATTTTTGGTTTGATTATAATAATTGTAAGAGTAGTCTACAGAGCTTAACTCCCAGCTTACTATGTGAAATTGGCTTAATTATAGAGGTTTAATGTTACGTTTTATTTCAAGATGTATTCGCTGCAACATATACCATGATGCATAAAATTATAGCCTAATCCTTGATGGTTTGAATGAAAATAAAGCAGAAATAATTGCCGAGAGGGCTTTTTGAGAATTGTTATGTGAAATTCCAAAAAATTATGTGAGAAACCATGAATGAAAACAATAATTTTGAATTTTCACTAAAAGTACTAAGGGTAAAGAAAATCTGAAATGTACAAATTATTATTAAAATTATTATGTAAATTTCTACGAGTTGGATGAGACAACAAAATATTGTGCAGATATAAATATTAGCCGTAGTGATGCCTATGCTATGGGGGAAAGCCGTGGATTTGCAAATTTCAATAAGGCTGTGCACCTACTGTACAGAAAATGTTTGCGTTGGCTCCGTGCAGTAAGCTTGTGGTTTTTTTATTTTTAGCATTCTTTAGGTTCTTAATCAATGATTGTCATGTTGGAGACATCGACAGGCCTCCTTATACTCGATTAGCTCCTCTTTGAAAAAGCTGGCTATCATGCTCTTTAAACTGACGCTGAAGCTTTCTCAGTCTTTGTACACTATTTGTACTTTGTTGTACAGTAATTTACAGTGTTGCACAATATTGTACATTGATGCATAAGCACATTTGCACACCCGGTATTCGAAAGGAAAGTGTTCAGACTGCTAGTCAAGCTACTGCAAAAGGTTGGTCCAAAATGGACTGCGCGCTTTTGTGTGAGTGAAAAAATGAATAAAAGCCATCCATCATGAGAAAAAAATTAAGTTGCACTCAATAATATTCAAACACAATATTCAAAACGATGCGCTCTCCTGTGCATGTGCTGGCATTTGCAGCATCTTTAAGCAGCCTAAACGTTGAAGCGAAAAATTTTACAACTCGAGAGAAGCTCCCTGGTTTTCACTGCTGCTGTCATTTGAAAGTTCTGTACCCAAGTCGATAAATATGCAAATTTTACATTATTTCATTGAGGAAATGCTAGGAGTACTGGAGGCCTGTTTCAGCGATAATTGCTGTTGAAGTTTTATTTTTAAAGACTCCCCGGTGTGCTGAAAATTGCTGAGTGTGACCAAAAGTTAAATGCCATACAGTGCATGGCATTCCTCATGGAAGCGTCCCAACACCAATGCACAACTGTTCAGCACGTTAAGAAGCTGTCGATCAAATTGATCAATATTACTGTGCACGGCAAGGAAAGAGTTAAGCATAGTGCAAACAACTTCAGAACAAAACGACACAGAGATACACACATTCTTGCACACACACTTCCATCCGGGGGTTTGTACAGTCAACCACAAAATTTTACAGAACACATGGTCTGAGAAAAAGATGAATATGTGCACAGCCTCTACTGGTATATGTGAACAACATTGCGATGTTGGGTTTTACTGACTACTGTTACAGGCTGCTTGGAAATTGAACATTTTCTGAGATTCCATGGTCCGTAAACTTTTGTGGTTGACTGTACCAGTGTGCCCTGTGTGAAATCTTAGTTGATAAAAGTAGAATTTCATTTAAGGTAAAATATGTTCAGTCATTGTCTAGACTTATTGGAGTGTAGTGTTTGTACACCTCCTTGAAATCCTTGGAAACCCTTCAATTTGAAAACAAATTGAAGGGTCGTTACAACTTGTAAATAAATGTGATCCTTGAACACCTTGAAAACTGGGGTTGAGGGTGGCAGCTTCTGAACATTCAAAGTAACAAGAGAGAGAGAGGAAAGTCATCTCGCATCTGGTTAAAGATGCGAGTTTCAAGTTTGCTACCCTGCGCTGAGGTGGGATAAATAGGATTGGAAAGAGAGAGAGAGAGAGAAAAGAACGGGAACAGGTAACAGGAAAGGCATTCCAATCAGAGGCGTTCACGCAGACCACGGCCTTCAGATGCCATGTTAAGTCCTGTGGAATGTTGTGAAATTTTCTTCCAACAGAGACTCGTACAATTTGTTGAGCACGACGGAAAGCGATGGTCTCTGGACACTGTAGTACAGTGTGCAGAGACTATCTCTTTTCGTCGTGCTCAACCAGTTAACTGTACTGTGGGCAGGTCTGATATAAATGTTACTCTGATATTTATATTGATTGACTTGTTCAAGTGCGTTCCGTTCCCATAAATTTGATAATTATAATTACGAATATTTGTCTTCTTAGTTATGGTCATGAACACTAACTTTATTAAGTTTTACTCCATCTGCCATTCCTCACACCATTTCATTATTTTTTGAAGGTTTGAATTTAATTAACTCTGATCTTGGATTGCATTTATTTTACTGTAGATCACGCAATGATCAGCGAAGAGTCTTAATGGCACAGAATTTGTTTTTAGTATATTTTTATTAAAAGATGAAAAATAAAAGCGGACCTAGAACACTACCTTGTGGTACCCCCAAAATCTACGTATTCACAAAAAGAAATGCAAGAGGAGAACCACACATATATTGATTTTTAAAAACAGTATCAAGTTTATGTAACAGTTTCAGGTGCGACACTTTATCAAACGCTTTTGCGAAATCCAGGTATATAATGTCTGTTTGACCACGTGAATTTATTGTTTCAGCAAGATCGGGAAGTATTTCTATAAGTTGGGTAACTGTAGAGAGTCCCTTTCGAAATCCATGTTGATGACACTAAAGAAGGTTAGGCTGATCCAGGTAGTGCAAGAGATGTTTTGATATGATGTGTTCAAGTAACTTCAAAGTTGTGCTGGTGAGGGAAATTCGTCTGTAATTGTTAACAGAAGATTTTTTCCCACTTTTGTGAACAGGTATGAGTTTGGCTCGCTTCCAAGCACCAGGAAAACATCCGCTACTAATAGATGACTGAAATATTTTTGTCAGATATTTAGAAACCGATTCAGCGTACCTGTACAAGAACTCATTTGCAATGCTGTCTGGGCCCGGGCTCTTTTTGATGCCAACATGAAGTCAGAGGTTCAGAACGCCTTGTTCATCACTTTCTAAATCGGGGATAGGCAATCTTGGATTTTCATCAACAAAAGGCAGTAATACACCATTGTCATGCGTGAACACAGATGAAAAATAAGAGATACAATTTTCAGCACGTTCTTGGCCATTCTCTTCTTCTCCAGCAAGGTGCATACCAGAAGGCGAAATAATGTAACACCAAAATTTACCAGGGGACTCACGAAGAAACTTTGTTAGTGTTGCGTTATAAAACCTTTCTTTGGATTCCTTTAGCAGGAGCTTCAATTCCGTGCTAATACGGGCAATACAAAGTTTCTTTTCAAGGTCAGGGTTTAGTGAAGCCACTTTGCTTTTACATTTTAGTCTCCATTTGACATGAAGTTTGTCTCTGGTGATCCAAGGACTTCTGTTATTAGTGTGTTTAGTTTGTTTCGGAATAAACTGGTTAATGCGCTGTGCTGTCAGTTCAGAAAAGAAGTTCCATAATCGGTCTGTGCTGGTGCCGGAGTCGTAAAGCTGCATAAAATCAGAGAGGGAATACTCAAGACAGTCTATTGCCGCAACATCATCAGCGGCTGTAAAATTAGGGAGAGTTCTGGGGAAATTAGTATTCGTTATCTCTGCTGATGTGTCTTTAGGCACGTGCGTGCCTAACCATCATGTGATCTGATAAACTGTCAAGTATTTCGTACTCTCGGATGGATGGCTTTAGGCGCTCAGATACAAAGATCAAATTGAGAATGGATGATGTTGTCGGACATATCCTTGTGTAGTCGGTTACTACCTGAAATAAATTATAACAGAAGGCAAGATCTAGCAACTGTTTGCAACTAGGCACCTCTCTTGCGCCAGGCAATTTTGAAGGCTCATAATGAGTGCACTTTTTTCTAAAAACATTGAGGGTTGCATTAATTATGTGGGATAACACGTGGAGTGATTTTTTTTTATACAGCTGCCACTAAGCCTTATCTATGGTGCACTAAGATTGCGTCGAAAAACCAGCTGCCAATGAATCAAACATAGGCGTAAATTGCAGGAAAAAGCCAAATTTTATTTTCTCAACTTGAAAACACTCATTCTGAATCTGTCTTTTCCTGAACCGTTGTATTTTGCAACATGTCAAAGTTCAATGGTGTTTCACCTGCATTCTGAATTTGCAAAAGCACAAAGTTCTTGTCTTGCTGCATTTTTTTACCATAAACCAGTGAAAGTCCAAAATGTTTTTCTATGCGGAAAGCAGCCGCTAGCACACGTCATCCTTCTTCGAAGAGAAAGCCTAAGCTACATAAAGCATGTCATCCATCCGCTGCTTGCCTTGAAGCCTGTGCCAGGATGCCCTGCTTCCTTGCAAGTCAGCGAACCTTCTTCTGTATCATTTCGATTGATATCACCCAGTCATTGCTCCAGAGTCTTCTGTCGCATTCAAGCACTGTTTCTTTGACCTGCGTGTAGCATCTGGTTTTTGGTTCATGGAAAGCCTGACATGTCTTGCTAGTAGCCTTCAGCTTTTCATGCTGCTGTCAGCAATAACAGATACTATGTACTTCAACGCCGAAGTACCTTCCCAATCCGTGGTTTTCTTTTCTAAAGTATACTCAACATCTTTGAGCTTGAAGCTGGCTGTGTAACTTGCTTACTGCCCCATTGTGACGGTTGCGGTCTGTCCGATCACTCCATGCACATGTCAACACTGCCAATGTCCCAATCGAACTGACAAGTAAAGCATGGAGGAATACCAGCTTTTGGGAGATAGTGCCAGGTAGTGCATGCAAACATATGGCATCAGCGGTCGGTCATCATCATCATCAGCCAAAATTGAAATCAGGCCACCGCTCGCAGTGCCAAGTTGCATGTGTAATCTTTGTGGGAGAATAAGTTGGAAATTTTTAGGGACCGATTAAAAGAGTGCATTCATTATGCGAGCAAATAGGGTACTTACTGGCCAATTTATCAAAGAATATTGCATACAAGTACTAGCTATACAGTGCCTCTCAATTTTCATGCGCATCTGTCAGTAATTGCGCATTATCCCCCAACATAATATATTGCTCTATGAACAAGGTTTTCCTTTGGTTCATATGCAAGTTTTAAATATTTTTGTGTGAATTAGTAATAATGAAAGAAATGGAAAACAGCTTCGAAATCAGTTCTCAAGCATGAACGCAAAGGAGGTGCAGCTTGAGCCAGTACTAGGACTGTTATTTGGCTATATGCTTAGGAACTGATAGGGCAAGCAAAAGCTGGGCTTGTGAGTGAAAAGGCTAAGAACCATCATTTCAGGCATTTTTAACTTTATTTTAAACTTCTGGAAGTGAGATTATCAAGGAATAAGTTTCAATCTAAATAGCCTCATAAGACCAAGAAAGTTGCATTGACTTTCTGGATAAGTACTGGTCAATTTCATGTACTCATATTGGGTATATTGTGAGTGCAACACATGCCTGACTTTCAACTTCATCATCTCCTCTTATCATCACCAGCAGCACAGCTGGATCCTCGTGGTAGTAGCATGAGCTTGGTTTGAACAAAGCAGTTCCTTACAATATTCAGGGTTTTTGGACAAACTCTGGAGGCAAGAGAGAAAGGCATTTCATGTTTGAAGTACTTCTAGCTACACTGTACTATTACAAAAATATTTGCATTTATTTTTATTACAGTGAACTAGTTTGGTACTATTGGTGCAGGGTGCTGGCATTAAGTTGCAAGGAAGTCTTTGCATTGAATGTTTTGCTGTTATCGCTCTGCTGGTAATTCACTGTTCATACCTCGACTTCCTTCTCCCACTTCTTCTCTAGTGATTCTTGCCTTCAAGTGGCTGGTAAATTGTGGGAAAAATGTGATGCCATAAAAAGGATCTCCAAAGGCAAGAGTATTTCTTGTTGTTGTTACAAGGAACTGCTGTCTCCTTGATTTGGCTGCACTTCATGCACCAATTTTAGACAGTGCCGTGCATAGTGCCATATGAGTTCACAACACGCAAATTAAGCCTCGCACCTGCACATTTAGAGGTGTGCTCAAATCAAGGAGAAAAATGCAGTGATGAAAAAGCTGTGCCATCTGCTGTAAGAAGTTAAGCATTGTTCATGAATGTGCACAGAAATATAAAGAATCCTTCCTTTTCTTCATAGCCCTAACTTGTTTTGTGTTAGCATGGTGGAAACAAAATGTTAGCCTAAGCAATTTGTTCATCAGAAAATACTTACTGTTGTCTTTTGTCAAGTATCTGAGAAGAAACAGTAGAGTCTGGTTTGTTGCTCATGGGCTCAAAACATGCAGTGAAGTGGTGTGTTCTGACATTTACTGTATTTGCACGTAAATAATGCGACCACGAATGTAACATCAGTGGGGACTTTAGGTCTCTCTGAGAAAGAAAAAGAAATATATTACGATTACAATGCAAAGTGATGCCACAATTAAGCAGGAAACAACATGTTAAAACGTATACCCGAAGGGTGTTATTCATCATAACTGTACGCAAAATACAGTGAAAGAACGAGTGCATGTAGAACTTGCACGTTATCAATGCTGACGTCATTGTCACTGTTATGACGTAGTCCTGCATGCCACCATAGTTATTGAACAGGCGGCACTTCAGAAATGCTGGTGACACAATCAAGCATGGCAAAGCCTTTCACGTACTGTTTGGTGATCCACCGCGCAACTTGGAAGACCACTCACTTGACATGCCTCCACAACAGCGCCAATAGTCTTGCTCAAGGTTGTGCTTAATACACCATAACTGCATTGATGCAGCACTAACAGTGTGTTGAATCAGGAGAAGAAAGACGATGACTAATGCACGGTGGCAACGCCCAGCTCGCACTCTTTTGTATGAGACGAAGTGCCAGTGCTAGAGAAGATAAAAGTGGGAAAAAATGTGTTATATTCGTGTCCCGAACACAAATATAACACAAGGCTTGTTCCGAGGCCAGAAATTTCTGGAAAAAGCTCGCGCTATATTCGTGCAAATACGGTTTATATAAAGTGCTCTTAGTTATTGGCATCACAGCAGCACCTCTGTCCACTTGTTTCAAGAGAATAAGAGAATGGTGGAGTAGAGATATACTAGCTATGTGCGTAATTCAATTTTGCAGATGATGTTGATTATAGGGTGATTTTATTTGTATCTTCTAATTGGTCACAGTAAATGCTTACTTGCCTAAACTATGACATTTAGTGAGCAAAATAACAGTTGCTATAAGTAGCAGTGTTTAATGTTTTCGTTGATAGTTCTAGAGAACCATCTATTGTGTTGGTTTACATCTAAATGCCACCTTAGAGCACTGCACAGGCTGTGATTCTGGGCCTGGGCCCACCTGGGCCCAGCACTTGTAAAAGTTTACCCACCCAAGCTCAGCCCGATGGCTCCAAGCAAGACCCGAGCCAGGTCGAAGCCCTTTGGTGGCCCAAAAAGGTCACCTTTTCTACCCTGCCCGGCCCGACCGAGGCCTGCATGTACAGTTGAGAGCAAGATGTTTCAAATAGCAATAACCTATGTAGGTGTATGCTTTGCTAACAATTGCTTTAACCTTCGATAATTTATTTTACAAAAGGGCCTCACAGTGAGTAAAGATGACCAGACATACGGGGTACGAGGAGTGTTCATTCAGCTGTGGCATACTATGCTTATTTTTCTGCAAATACCGCAGTGGGAAGCATGAAGAGTGTTTTCAAGCACATTTTGTAGCAGGCAAAATTATTTGTAGTACCTGTCCTCACTTTAGTAGCAGGTTGTGATAGCAAGAGAAACAAAGGATAAAAGCCACATTTATTGGCTTTGTTGCCAATACACTCGAGCTTGGACATTAGGAACTGCGATTTCCAAGAAACACAATCCGTGATCGGTGTTCACTGTAGTTCATAATAATTTCATCATTTAATTCTCTGCCTGAATGCCACGTCGTGTGCACAGATGCATGACACACATAGAGAGACATCTTAGCTCATAGGTTCCCAGTTGTACGTACACTCGGTCAGCAGTTTTATCTTTGAAGCAAGGAAATTTTGCAGAGAGTTCATTTACAGGGGCGGTTTTTTGTAGACAGGTTTGTACAGTCAGAGAAATCTGGGGACATTTTGCTGGGGAATCTTGCTTCTAAATACGTCTGCCCTATGTCTGGGGCCATCTTGTTGGGAAATCTTAGTTCTAAATGGGCCTTTGCCTAGATACTACAGAAGATTATATGTGCATTGCTTCGTTTAACCGCCACTTAAACTTCCAGCCAAACAGGGTCATAGTGGCTATTACAGAGTTCGTAATGGCAAAGCACAAGGTTTTTTCATCAATGGTTGGCCTGTGTCACTGTGGCACATGTAGCATAAGGTTTGCCGCTTCACAGGGCCAGTGCCATCGGTGACAGCAAGAGTATGTGCCACACAGGCATGTTCTGTGTATGAGCTGCCCAGCCATGAACAAAAACTGCAGTATAACCTGGAAATTAGTATTTTACAATAAAAATAATTCGCAGTAACAATGTGTTATTATTTATTGATTTGCGGCCTCTAAAGCGACCTAAGACCTTCACCTTCGTGCCGCTACGCTCCAGTTGGTAGGAGCCCTCCAGGTAAGGTCTGGTGGTGAAGCGTAGGTAAAGAAAAGTACTGCAGAATTCAAAGAGAAAAATAATATATATAGAAAGAACAACAGTTTAACATGCAATTTTAACTACGGACCTCCCATTGACGGCTGCAGTACTGTGAAAGCTTCACTGCGACACACAAGCAGAGAGAGATCTTATTCCTTAATATACATCCAGGATCACGTAGTGCAGCTCGGCTAGGGAAAAATGGAGTAGTGTGCTTTCTCATTCGTACTACTGTAGTACCGAGGCAAAAGCACATTTAGAAGCATGCTCCCTCAGCACTATGTCCCCAAATTTCTCTGATCGTACAGACGTCCCTGCAAGGAACCAATCCCCTAATTTACCATGTACCTGCACGAGTGTAGCCGTATATGTGTAGCCCCCCTTCCTCCCATTTTCCAAACGTGGTTGTACAGCTAAACAGCTAAAAGGTGGGCATGAGAGTATGTGGGCAGGAATGGCAGCAGGTGGATTAACTGATTTTGATCTTTTTGTTTTAGCGTTCGTTTTGAAGAAGTTCAGTAATAATGGCTCCACTAAGCTTCTTGATGGCTACCAGTTGGGTGCTTATGGTTCGAGGTAAGGGGACATCCCCTGTCATGGAAACTGTAACTGTCTCATTCAAGGCAGAGATGTGACTAAGGGAATGAATATATATATTGTACTGAAGGCACTGGGCAGTGGGCATGGTGCTGGTGTGCTGGTGCAAGAGAAGAAGACGACGAGAAGTGCTTGCTTCCCCGTTATGATATAGCGCCGACCTGTTTAAGCCTAGCGCTACAACCTATAACTAGTGACCCTTCTGCTAGGCGAACACCCCAGTTGCATTTGGTGGAGCTGCTGGGTTTCTCTTCGACATCCTGGAACTCTGCAGCCGAACGCTACCACCAGCTGTTGCAATGGATGAACCGGGACCGTCCCAGGCTGCTGCTCCCGTGCCCCCCGCCATCGTCTGTTCTGGCGTCATCCGGCAGCGCGATCCGGCTATATTTAGCGGCACAGATGACCACGACGTGGAAGACTGGCTCGCCGAATATGACCGTGTAAGCGCCTATAATAAGTGGGACGACCGCGCCAAGCTCACAAACGTCATCTTTTACTTGACTGACATGGCAAACCTATGGTTCTGCAATCATGAAGCAGATTTTACCACCTGGTCGGCTTTCACGGCAACTTTGGCAGAGGTCTTCGGCCGTCCCGCTGTTCGCCGGCTTCGCGCTGAGCAGCGCTTGCGTGGTCGAGCTCAACGCCAGGAGGAGACCTTCACCAGTTATATTGAAGACGTGCTCTCGCTATGCAAGCGCGTCAACTCATCTATGGACGCAACTGACAAGATCAAGCACGTCATGAAAGGCATCGATGACCATGCCTTCCAGATGCTCGTCGCGAAGAGTCCGCGGACGATTGCCGAGGTCATACAGCTCTGTCAGCAGTACGACGAGCTGCGCAAGCAGCGTGCATCAACTCTCGCTGCTCAGCAGGACACCACGGATCTATCTCCGTTGGATTTCGGCGGCGACGCTGCCAACATCTCTACTTTAATGCCGGAGATAAAGCAGTTCATCCGTCGGGAAGTGGCATGCCAACTCTCTTTGGCGAACAGCACACCCAAGCCGTCGACAACCTTGGCTCCTTCGCTTCGCCACGTCATTCAGACCCAAGTTGCTGCGGCGCTGCCATCTGCCCCTCCTCCGCAGCCTGCAGCTGGACCGCTAACTTACGCTGACGTTGTCGCCCGGCCTTACGCTCCTCCGGCTCCTGATGCCTACCGGGACACTGGCACCTTCCATGTGCCGCCGCCACTTTCACGCGCGATGGTCGTCCCTTACTCGGCCGCTGGAGCCCCTGTCGTCAACCCATGGCGTACATCTGACAACCGGCCAATATGCTATTTCTGCCATTTTCCGGGCCACGTAGCATGATTCTGCCGCCGTCGCAGCCCCCGTTTACCTGACAGTGGGGGCGCCTCAATCTACAGGCCTGCTCGATTTCCGTGTCAGGACCCATCTAGCCTTCCTCCGGACTCATCTTACAGTCGCCTCCCTTTGGATGCACGCCGGTCACCTTCCCCAAGTCGCCGATCCATTTCCCCGATGGTTCGCCGACCCAGCCCAGCCCGAGAGGAAAACTAACAGTCGCAGTTCCAGAGGCAAGAACTGCGTTTACGTCGAACATTTCAAGGCCTCATTCTAACCCGGCGAACGAAATTGAACTGTCCGTGGACGGCGTCACCGCACACACACTTATCGACACCGCAGCCGCCATTTCTATTATTAGTGAGAAGCTTTGCCGCAATTTGAACAAAGTGACCATTCCCCTTACCTCTCTTTCTCTGCGTACGGCAACCTCGCATCGCACTCAGCCTTCAGCGTCGTGCACAGCCCGCGTTGTCATTCAAAACGTTATGTATGTTATAGAATTTGTCGTCCTATCTCGTTCCTCACACGACGTTATTCTTGGATGGAATTTCCTATCTGTCAAACAAGCTCTTATCGACTGCGCTCGTGCCGAACTTACGTTATCAGTGCCCTGCTTCGACTCTGACGACCATTCTTCTCCTAAAGTTGTTGCCGCCTCTGACATCGATATCGCACCTTTCTCCGCTGCTCTGGTTCCTGTGTCATGTAACTCGGCTGCGAACTCATCTGTTCTGTTTACACCGTCGGTCACTTGTGCGCGCCGCCGGAACTTTCTGCTTCCGTTTGCTGTCGTCACTTTTTGCGACGGTTCTGCTGCCCTTTACGTGTGCAATCCGTCCGCCTGCCCATCATTCCTACTCCGCGGCGAGTGCCTGGGTACCGCTGAAGCTTTCGATAGCATTCTCCCAGCCACCATGTTTGGTGATACGGCATCACTTCCGGTTTGTTCCGTCACTAATCCCGCCAAGACTGATGCTCCTGTAGACGTCTTCGCTCGTGCTGTCGACGCAGAACTCACACCTGCGCAGCAAACAGAAATCATCAAGCTCCTCCAACGTTTTCAATCTTCATTTGACATTGACCTACCATCCTTGGGTCGAGCGTCCGCAGTCGTTCACCGTATCGACACTGGTCAACAAACACCATTGCGCCAGCGTCCCTATCGTGTGTCGGCTGCTGAACGCCGTATCATCGACCAGCACGTTGACGACATGCTGGAGCGTGGCATCATCCAGCCCTCTAACAGTCCCTGGGCATCTCTGGTTGTCCTCGTTAAAAAAAAAGATGGCTCCATTCGGTTCTGCGTCGACTATCGCCGCCTTAACCGAATAACACGCAAAGATGTCTATCCTCTGCTGTGCATGGACGATGCCTTGGACTGTCTGCAGGGAGCGGAATTTTTTTCGTCGCTGGATTTGTGCTCCGGGTACTGGCAAGTGCCAATGGCAGAGGCCGATCGTCAAAAGACAGCCTTCGTAACACCTGATGGGCTATATGAATTTACTGTTATGCCGTTCGGCCTCTGCAACGTGCCTGCTATTTTCGAGCGAATGATGGACACCATTCTTCGAGGGCTGAAGTGGAAAACGTGCCTCTGTTATTTAGATGACATAGTGGTTTTTTCCACCGACTTTGCGTCGCACCTCAACCGCCTCGAGCAAGTACTTGCATGCCTCTCCACTGCAGGACTGCAACTAAATTTGAAGAAATGCCACTTCGGCCATGTAGTTTCAAAAGACGGTATCCTTCCGGACCCCACAAAACTTAGCGTCGTATCCGAGTTCCCTAAACCAACCACCATGAAAGAGCTTCGCAGCTTCATCGGCCTGTGCTCATATTTCCAACGCTTCGTCCGTAACTTTGCCTCAATCATTGCCCCCTTGACGCAGCTTCTCACCGGCAGGTCTGACCTATCAGCCTGTCCTCGGCTTGCGACGACGCATTCCAAGAACTACGACGCGTTCTCACCTCGCCTCCAGTACTGCGACACTTCGATCCCTCTGCTCCAACTGAGATCCATACGGACGCTAGTGGTGTCGGGCTCGGCGCTCTTCTTGCACAACGCAAGGATGGCTTCGAAGAGCACGTCGTCGCGTATGCCAGCCGCACCCTCACCAAAGCCGAAGCGAACTACTCGGTTACTGAGAAGGAATTTCTGGCCATCATTTGGGCTATCGGCAAATTTCGTCCTTATGTGTACGGGTGTCCATTTGACATCGTGACCGACCATCATGCCCTATGCTGGTTATCTTCACTAAAAGATCCAACTGGTCGGCTTGCCTGTTGGGCATTGCACCTACAAGAGTACGACATCCGCGTTGTTTATCGCTCAGGCCGAAAGCATTCAGACGCAGACGCTCTATCCCGGTCACCCCTACCCTCTGGTCCTGTCCACTCGTCTATTTCTACCTGCGATGCCTTCGCCCTCAACATTTCCGACATGCCATCAGAGCAGCGCAAAGACCCATGGATCTATTCGCTTATTCACTTCCTGTCTAGACAGTCGCCTCCGCCGATCTCTCGGACGCTCCGCCGTCAAGCCGCGCACTTGATCATTCGGGATAACTTGCTGTACCTCCGCAACTACAATTCGAGCGGCCGCAAGTGGTTGCTTGTTATCCCCCGACATCTCAGCGCCAACATCTGCGCCACGTTCCACGATGACCCACAATGGGGCCACGCTGGTGTATTAAAGACATACTCTCGCCTCCAGCTTCGGTACTACTAGCGCGGTATGTACCGTTTCGTTCGCCAGTATGTCCGGTCATGCCTCATATGCGAATGACGCAAGATGCCAACTCAACATGCCTCCGGCCTCTTGCAACCCTTACCATGCTCCACGCGCGCGTTCGACCGCGTCGGCATTACACTATACGGTCCGCTTCCCAACACTCCAAGCGGCAACCGCTGGGTTATTGTTGCTATCGACCACCTCACGTGGTACGCTGAAACTTCAGCCCTAGCATCTGCCACAGCAAAAGACGTTGCCAGTTTTATCCTTCTAAACCTGATTTTATGCCATGGGGCACCTCGAGAATTACTGAGCGACCGCGGTCGCGTTTTTCTCTCTGACGTCCTTTCAGCATTGCTAAAGGAGTGTCGTATCATTCACCACACTACCACAGCATATCATCCTCAAACTAATGGGATGACAGAACGTTTCAACCGCACCCTTGGTGATATGATGGCGATGTATGCTTCATCTGACCATTCGAATTGGGATCGCATTCTACCTTTCGTCACCTACGCTTACAATACCGCCACGCAAAGCACCACTGGGTTCTCCCCTTTCTTTCTCCTTTACGGACACGAACCTTCATGCACTATGGACACGATTCTACCTTACCGGCCAGATGCTTTGGAGTGGACGACTGTTTCTAGAGCGGCTGCTTATGCCGAAGAATGTCGCCAGCTCGCTCGTTCGCTCACGTCCCAGGACCAGTGGTGCCAAAAGCTTCGCCACGATTCATCCACTACGGCTACGTGCTTTGCGCCTGGCTCGCTGGTCTGGTTGTGGGTGCCCTCTACTCCTCTAGGCCTTTCCTCCAAGCTGCTCTCCAAGTACCACGGTCCTTATCGGGTACTGAAACAAACATCTGCGGTCAACTACCTCATCGAGCCACTCAAAATGCCTTCCGACCAGCGTCGTAGGGGCCAGGAAATTGTCCACGTCTCCCGGCTCAAGCAGTGCCATGACCCCCCTGTGTTCTCCTGTCCTTAAGTCGCCAGGGTGGCTACTGTTTCGGTGGGGAGTGATTGTACTGAAGGCACTGGGCAGTGGGCATGGTGCTGGTGTGCTGGTGCAAGACAAGAAGACGACGAGAAGTGCTTGCTTCCCCGTTACGATATAGCGCCGACCTGTTTAAGCCTAGCGCTACAACCTATAACGAGTGACCCTTCTGCTAGGCGAACACCCCCGTTGCAATATATATATATTGCAGCCCACACTTTGTTTAATGGCACTATATTCCTGCACATTGCAACAATGTTTCGGCAGTGCCACCCGAGTCAAGATCGCAGCCAAGTAATACCTCTTCCACACCATCGTTGGCAACCATGAGCCCTGACCTAACGCCTGCCCTGAGTCAAGATCTCCTCGCACTATTGAACAAACACCATTCCTCGTTCGACGTCAATTCGCCCGTCCTCGGTATGACTACCGCCGCTACTCACCGAATACAGAGTGATGGCGTCCGCATTGTTCAGCGGCGCCCATATCGCGTGTCTCTTACAAAGCAAAAGATCATCAAGGAAAACATATCAAACGTGCTTAGACGAAATATCATACGTCCTTCCTCGAGTCCCTGGTCATCGCCAGTTGTTCTAGTGCAGAAGAAAAATGGCTCAGTGCTTTTTTGCATCAATTACCATGCACTGAACAAAGTCACGCGTATATATATATATATATATATATTGCGGCTCACACCTTGTTTAATGGCACTATATTCCTGCACATTGCAACTATGTTATGGCAGTCCCATGGAACACTCGCAGCATATACTCGAATAAGACTAGCACATGTTTTAATGTGAGCACACACGGAGGCAAGCTCTGCATGTCTATACCACATTGCGTGACAACTGGGAGCCGTGATAGAACCCCAACAAAAAAGTTTCTCTAGCGAATGTATGTCATGATAGTCCACACAGATCTTTTGTTTTTGTGGGTGGCACCAGCTTTTATAAATGTTTCCCGTTTTGGAAGCTTGTCATTAATCTTGCGACAATAAATAATAAGTATAATTCTTATACTATTACGTTTATTACTGTGATTATAATATAATAATCAATGCAAATAAAAGCAGAGAAAAATATACTGAGATAGATGCTTTACTGGAACATTTTCACTGTCGGAGGAAAAAATTTAACTGGGATGAGTGGCTGATCCACTTACCTCTCACCTGTTCTGTGTAAATCAAGCAGCAACAAGAAAAACAAATCCATTGTTCCAGATAAATCTTCTCCAAGTGGCTTGTCCCTCACAAAAAGAACAGTTGTTCCAGATAAAATATCCTAAACATATCTCACAATCAACCCGAGCTCATCACCTCAAACCCGGGCCCGATCCGAAGCCCGGAGCTTCCGGCCGAGGCCCGGCCTGAGCTCGCCATGAAGGCTACTTTACCTGGCTGGGCCAGGCCCGAGTTTTTGGGTAGGTCCGAGCCTGTGCAGTGCTCTACGCTGCTTGTCTCCATGGTAATGGAACCTGCAGACTTCTTGCCCTATATTTAGTCAATAAATTCTTAATTTTCCAGTTTAATACATGAAAGGACTAAAATTTTTATTTGTGAGCTCAATATTTCGCATTCTCAGTGCAATTTTAAGTATTAAAATAATTTGTGGGCACTAGATTTTGTGGAATTGGATTGCCAAGTGGTGTGCATTGTGATCTTGTGACTTTTGTTTTTTTGTTTGCTTTTTGTTTTTGTTTTTTTCAGACAACAAAGAAGCTGTTTGTTCTGTTCTTGCAAGCCACTATGAGTTCATTCAAGATGCGGTTGACGAGCTTCGTGAGGTGCGGTTGAAGGCTGCATTTTTGTTCTGCTTTGCTTTCTATTCCTGGTATTCTGATTTGAGAGGCCACTCTAGACTGTTCTGTTGTGTTGTAGGGCTATTTGAAAAGTAGTCAATGAGTGGCCTGCCCATCATTAATCTGGTCTAGGCGTACACATTTCATTTACTAAAAGAGGTTTTCTAAGTGGATGTTGTGAAGCATTTAACAGCAACCTGTGTACCAGGGCTGGGCAGTATCGCAAACACATGTATCTTAGGTACTGTCTTAAGATACTCTGTAGGTATCTGTATCATGATACATTCGGTAAGATATGCATCAGTAGCTGTATCATAAGATCCAAGATACATGTATGAAAAAATCTACAGGGACACCCAGACTTATTGAGGCTCGCAAATGATGGCAGTTAACGTTTATTCGAAAGACAACGCTTATATACTAATTCAATTTCTAATAACCAAACTCGATTGACAAAATTGGATGCTGTGCGGCACTAATTAATAATAATGAAATATTTACCCACTAACTAGCTTTTTTTTTCGTTAGAGACATTTGGTGCTATGTTGCAACTACGAAATGGGAAGTGAAGCCAGTGCTTGTGGCGTACCGTTTTGCTAGAAAATTTGTACTTAAAACCTGCTTTGAAAAATAAGTTTGGAACACATGTTGTAAAATGCACTGCTGTTCCAGCTAACAGTTTTACACACAGCATTTTGCTTAGTGAAGAAATGTATTAGCTGGATCAGCAATGCATTTTGTTTAAAATTTTGAGTACTTTGACAACACTTTACGGGCCTGATCCAGTCACTGCTAAATACCTGCACAGACGCTCCGTAATAGGATTTGAAGCTGCAAAAGCAGGCGCTGCTCGCCGTGGTCATCTGCTTGACATTGTACACTTCCCATTGTCCTCTCATGCTGCTCAGTCACATGGCCTAAAAGACACCATTTGCCAGGATATTCCATGGCAGGCGCACAAAATTAGTTCAGCAGTTCACCATTAGGAGTGATCTGGCCATCACAATTAGCAATCAGCGGGAGAAAATGTACAGGGTGTCAAGTATAGGTTTGCCTGGCAGGTTTGTTTGATTCAACAAAATGAACGCATGAATAGAACTTGTGGCACAAAATGTAACTTCATTAACACAACACAGTAATAATGCAAAGTACCAAAAAAAAAGAACTTCAGAGTGCATATAGTTAAACTGCAGAGGTCTCAGATGGGGATGTGCGAATGTTCAAAACTTTTGAATGACAAATCAAATAGCCACTATTTTAAGATATGAATATTTTTCAAATACCTTACGTAGTTGATTGTACACAATTAAACATGAAATTGCAACAAAAATTTGCTATTTTTGATTCCGTCCACAGTGGACGTAACACATTAGAGCGTGCTGTGTCACTTATTGAGCCATATTTTTCCATCTGAACACGATAACTTACAATAAAATGTTTTTTAAACGCCATTCTGCAATGGGTATTGTTTGGTACTACAGTTATATATGCATCACCAATGTCTCCTCTCATTGGATTAAATAAGAAAATGCTGCTGCGCAGCATGCTTTATACAATAGTGGCACCATCTGCCGGGATAATTCTAACTAGAGAAGAAGTCCTTTTTTTTTTTTTCGCTCTGCCATTGCCGCAGACAACATTCATGTCTGGTCGCGACAGCCGCTCAGCTTCAGTCAGACCTCATTATAATGAAACAGGATATAATGCATTAATGGATATGACTAAGTAAGTGAAGTTCCCTTGAAGTTCCATAGAGATTCATAGTGCAGTACATGCAACAATGGATATAGCGAAGTAATTCTGACTCCCTTTCAACTTTGTTCTAACAAAGTTTTAGTTTATTACTTGGTCTACAAGGTTACTTTTATTAACCGATAATGCATACTACGTATTCTCTTAAAAGTTCAGAGTTTGCAAACAATCTGCTTAATTGTTCCTAATGCTCCCTTAATGCTTTTAATAAAGCAGTCTTTATAATGTGCACTGTAATGGCAGAAACTTTCTATTCTTGTGAATACCAAGATGTTAAAATTGTTAGATATTAGTGGTGAGAAGGCAGTACATTATTCGTAAGCTATTCAAAAAATATTCGATTCAGTCTAAAAAGAGCGCTCTTCACACAGCGCTAGTCTTTTAAGTATTCAAGTTCTGCAAACTATCTTACAATGCAGTGTCTATGAAGAGTAATATCTTGAAATTGCATAATAGTAATGACCTTTAGGGATGTTTATGGTACCACTGAACCAGTAGGGATTGTTGTCATCGGGGGTGTCGGTGGCATCCCTGTGTTGGTGGTAGTTGACTGATGCCTTTAGGACATCACTGTTCAGTATCTGTAGAGCTCTGACAGATTAGCAACCGTGCCAGCTGATGTTCGCATTGCACAGGAACAGCTTTGGTAAGCAGTCAAGAACAATACTGGCTTTGGCTATCTGGGTGGTTCAGGACCAACGCTGTTTCCGGAGCTGGAGATCAGCACCTCGCCGAGCCTGGTCCTCAGAGGATGTCTGGGATTGCCACAGTACTGGGGCGGGACCCAGTGCAGTGCACCAAGGTCGTCATCTCTAGGAATGTTGTACCCTGCCACCTCCATTCTTTGCTGCGGGCACCATCTGCCCATCTGCCAAGATGGCTTCTCCTCCGGCCCTCTTTCTTCTGCACACTGTCTGGTTCTTCTGTTTTCTGTGTTTGCTGCCTACATCTGTTGCTATTTCTTCCATTTGGTCTCTTTTATTCTTCTTCATTCTTTCTTAGAATATTGCTTGTCACACCTGGCAAAGGGAATGCAGATCGTGCTTTCGTACTAGTGTCGTGTATAACCAACTCCAGTCGTCTTCTACTTTTTTCCACAGCAGGTTCATTTACCTTTCTTGTGCTATTTTTATAACTCAAGGCTTTTGATTGGGTAACTTTATCATTATTTACATCTATATAGATACTTTGACTTAATGAAACATGCCGAATAGCTTCTGCACTATTTCCAGAAGCTACAGGTAAATAGTCGTCATCGGCAAATTTTATCCTACAACATCGTATTCAGATAATCGGAAGTCCTTATATGGGTTCCAACAGCAGTGCCTCAGTGCTTTGAATTATCATAAGACTTCTCCCTCTTGGTTTTATTCTTTGCTGTTTGATGTAGTTCCATTGCTGATATCTTAACCATTGCCCCATCCACTATGCTGCTTCTACATCTCGAACTTTAGTTTTAACACCCTTTCCTCTGCTGCTGTCCAGTTTGTCCAGCTGTCTACTAACTATTTACTTGTTAGTTTAATAGTACATTTGCACATAGCATTTTTTTCTGGATGTTTCAACTGAACTGAATGTAGCCAATTATAGTCAGCATGCTAGTTTAGATTAAACATTATCTCCTGTTACTTGATCCTATTGTTTCTTCGTCTGACGGGTACAAAGTGGACTCCACGTCAAACTCTAACCTTCACATAAAGTTATGGCCACTTTGAACATTGGTGCAAACCTGCTATGCCGTTGTCATGATGATGATAGTGTCCCCTTTAACCCTCTGAGGGCTGAATTTTTTCCCAGAGACCGTACCACTGTGGTAATTTCTTTTTATTGTAGCTTCCAGTAAAAGGAAATTATTGAATACAAGACTCATGATAACTCATGGATACAGCAAAAATTTATTACAAGCAATATTTTGTCTCAATATCTGTACTCACACCAACAGTATACACACATATACACTATACAGTAATAAATTGAGAAAAATGTCTAAGAAAATTTATGGCTATCGATTTTTTGTTCAAAAAACATGTTTCATCAAAAGAAGAAATACTTGAGCAGTCGCTCTAAGAAGAGGCATCGCATACAGCCATACCAAAATTGTGATTGCGTGCACCCCAGTGTACAGGAATACACAAACAGCAACAGAAAGGGGAACCGAAGGCAAAGAAAAAGAAAACTTATTAGTATCTCTGAACTTTGGCCACGCAGGGCTATAGCTAAGCTACTGGAAATGCGATAGTGGCAGCTGTAAAAAACAGTAGTATGTATCTGCTCAACGTACGCCTTCGGGGTAGCAGACAACGTGTGTGCGACCATGTGAGCAAGCGCTCGGAAGTAAACATGTCGAGTTGTGTGCCCCAGTGAGCAGAAATGGTATTTCAAATGATTTTTGACAACTCAATAGAGATAGCAGCACCTCTCAACAACCAGTAGTGTCAAATACACGCAAAATATCAAACATAAGATTGGTGCCGTACATGTACGTTAAAGATCATGTGGGACGGATCAGCAGCACCGTGCATGTATGGCAAAAAGCCTCAGAGGGTTAAAATACAGTGGTGGGATGCTGCTCCAATTGCTCCAATTGCTGTGTACCATTTAAATTGCTCTAGGAAGTGCCGTGCCGCGAAATGAAGAAGGGCACAGTGAAGAGGAGTTGTAGTGAACATCAGGTGGTGGTCGAGACCGCCTTATGCAAAGAGTGCCACCACATCTCCTGCCATTCATAAAGCTAAATAACTTAAAGGGCCACTGAACTAATCTAATCCATGGCGAGCTTGCACATGTTCACGGCCAGCCATTTAGAAACTGTATGCGGCATATTCACAGGTCGTGCATAGTTTAGGATGAAGTTCTGCCCATTACGCATTGTTGGTGTGTCTCGCATTTGCGTACCGGCGGTGTGGCCTTGGTGAGAGAGGTGTTCCTCAACCGACAACGTACACTTCACACATTCAGCACGGCAGATGTGTCATGGTGCACTGGGCAAACTGAAACTTATCCCCCTGCATGTTATATTAGCCACTTTCTTGTGCCGCATTTATCTCAGTGTGCTTATAATGCAGTGAATTTGTAGCCATTTTACTAGCTAGGTGCAGCATAAAATAATATTGCTAGAATTTTCATCCTGCATACCACATGGCTGTATTGCCACAATTTTTTGTTTGCTTTACCACTGGGCACACCCAACATTTTCTTTTTCTAGCATGCTAGTTGACTCGATGGTTTTAATTTGCTCGTGAGTGGTTGTGTACATGCATTATCTTCCTCAAGTATATTCACAATGAAGTGTGCCGGTACTCTAAAAACATTTTTGACACGTAGGAATAGTGTCCGATCAGTAATCATTCAGAATCGTCATTATTGACTTCTACAAAATATGCTCCAAGTCATAATTTTTCCTGTTACAAAGTCTGCTCCAAAACGCTCGGCCATTCCCACCACTAGAGGTGGTGGTATATGTCACTAAGCTCTGGTACGTCTAAGTCTTTAAATACCTTCATACCCTAAGCTACATTTACTGCCATTTACTGATGCCTAGAAATGAAAAGTGTATATTGCGATATATTAGTTACAAACATTTTTAGGTCCATAGAACAGACGTAATCTATTCAATGCGTAATATGCAGGTGATACACTAAATCCTAATGTGGAGCAATTACAAAATTATACAAATGAACACATAACAAAATAAGATGCTGACCCACTTTATGATTGAATCGCAAATCAGTATATTGTACCAGGGGCAGTATCCTGGGGTAATCACTTTCAGAGATTGTTTCATGTTTGTGAGACTTTGCGAAACTCGGCACTGGAAGTGTAAAAAGTATACGACTGATGGCACTCTTGACACTGTGCGAAGATAGCAGGCTTGGCACAGCGTCAGAAATGCTGTCAGTTGTGTACATAGATGTATCCGGCGCCAAGTGATGTGAAATGTCATAAAAGTGAAACTACTGTATCTCCGAAAGTGATTGTCCAACAATATCGTCCCAATTGCAATGGAGACATGAAAAAATTGATCGTGCAGGGTACCTGCATTGTCTGATGCATGTAGACTATTGCGGAATGGTGATATAGTACATTGTTAGAATGTCAAAAAAATTCATACATGTTAGTTGAGAAATTTGAAAGAAAGGATGTCTGTTGGCGGGAGATAAGGAATTTGCAAGTGAACACCTGTAAACTTGCAGCGGCCACTAGAGGGGAGCTATAATAGGGAATTAGATGTATTTTATCTTAACTTGCAGACTTGTACATTACAAATCAAACTTAATTATTGTAATCAATTGCATTTTCTGGTAGTTTTGTAATTGATTGAAAATTATTTTACTCGGTAATGCTCACTGTAAATAAATTCCTTTTTTTTTCAGTAGCCAAAGTAACTGCAAGGTTACAACCTTGCAGTTACTTTGACAAGACAACCTGTGGCAGGTGACGCAGCTTTGAGCACCTAAAACGGGCTGGAACTACAGTAAAACGTTCACAATCGTGCCACACAGCAGCCTTGTCGATGCGTATATTCAGACAGGCAAACTCTGCCCTCAGTGTTTGTTTCCTGATCCTAACAGTAGGTCACGCATCCTATATTGTTTGCATAATATATTTGCACTTCTATGTGGCCCGAGCGCCGCCACGTCAATAAGCTAATGTTCAGTAAGCTTGGACTGCTTTTTCCATTTTCATTGGATAGTTCCTGACCTTTGTTGCCTAATTTTCCTGTCTGGTGTTCACACCTTATAACACCATCCTTCCCTCCGGTGTGCATGTTGAGCAAGTTTTCATTGCATCACTGCTGATGTCCTCACAAGAAAACGAGGGAAGATGACCAACGCAACTTTTGAAAAGCAGTTGTTAGTGAAGACAAACAATGCATGAAGGGCTGGAGAGGATGCACTGAAAGAGCCAGGCCATCTCATTCTGTTTACTGTATTTTTGCATTGTTAATAAAGCTTGAAAGGAAAATAACATAAGTAATAGATTACATTAGAGTAATTGCTCAATTACTTTTGTGGGACAGTAATTGGTCCATAGTGAACGAATAGCAGCGCAAAAATACAAGGACAAGAAGGCAACACACACATGCACCGACTTACAGCCACTTTTATTTTCGGAAGTGTACGAAGTATATAGCATACACATGACACATGAAAATAAAGAAACGTATACAACAATCACATGCCCATGTTGGCCGCTTAATCACAACTACATGTTCCTCTAAACATACACACCAAGAAACCTTTTCTCTTTTTCAGTCAGCGTCAGGGACACCATGCTTACACATGTGCCATCCAGTTAATCCATATTTGCTGCTTTGTCTATTAATCTAGTTACCTTGTCAGAGGAGTGGCTAAGCACTGTTGTACTTTCAAAATGTGGTACGCATGCGCAATCTCGGCAGTGTATTCCTAAATGCCCTGAAATTGCTATATTCACGTTATAATAGTGTTCCTTTAATCTTTCGTTTAGACATCTGCCAGTTCGACTTATATGTGCTTTACTACATGACAGGGGAGCAGAACAAACTGCATTGCCTGTGCACTCAACAAAACGTCTGCAGTACTGTGTAGAACAAGTAACCACGGCTGCTTTTTATTCCTTGTTTACATGCCTGCAAGGACCCTGCAGGTGTTCAGAAGCAGGGAACACCACCTGGGCGCCTGCTTTGTTACCTATCTTTTTGAGGTTATGAGAAATGCAATGCAAGTAGGGTACGACTACTACTTTTCTTGGCTTTTCAGGACATACCGTTTGATTGTGTATTCCCACTTTGCACCGTTTCAGCAAATCTTCCACCACCAAAGTCAGTAACAGAACAGGATAGCCAGTCTCAGCCAGTCATTTAGCCTCTCCTAGTACACGTAGACTGTCTTCCTCCCTGCACTCACAAGATCTTTTTAGGGCACTGTCAAAACAAGGCGAAATAACCAATTTAGAATGAGCGGATCCGAAAGGAAGCACAGTGTTTTTCCCCCTCGGCTCATGCCATGTCCCCAGCAGGTATGCTGGGTGCAAAAATGCAGCCCTAAATCTAAATATCTGATGAAGCCCTCATTAGGAACTTTGTGCGTCAATTCTAAAGGATCAAGGCACTTGGGAAACATGGCAATGTCTTTGAAACAAGTGAATTAAAACCTGCGTTGTCAGTGTTTAAAACAACTAAGAAGTCAACAACCTAAAAACTGCATATGTAATATATGTATATATACACACACATCTGTATCATGATACAATTGCAAATTACCTTTGCCCAACCCTGCTGTATACTACACGTTGCAAAAATTTTCATACCAAAATGCTTTGTGACCAGATTGAAAAGGAAACGGCGAGGCATCACTTTTCTCGTTGGAGTTGATTTCTTGATTTGTGGTTAATTTTCATTTCCGCTCAAATGAAGCATACACAAGAAACAAAATGCCTCTGCATCAAAAATATTGGCGCTGGTGCTGCACTTTACTTTATGTTCACATTTTCTTGCAAAATAATAAATTTTTACCACTTCTTTATTGATGCAGTCAATGGATGAAGATGAAGCTCTGGCAGTGGATATGCCACGTATGCCTGTTCGCAATGGCTTCAACCAAACTCGTGCTTTCACTTGGTCTGGAGAGGACAGGGAGTTGCTTATCCCAGGTACTTGCTGTTGTGTATGTGTTCTTTTGAACCAAGCCTCTGTCAACCGTTTACAGTATTCCCCTTGCAGTGACAGCATTTCCTTTTTGTCATATGCAATCTGATTTTGCTTTCTATGTTGATAGACGCTCTGACACAGCTGAGATGACTTGAGAGCAGCTGAACATAGTGTCAGGGAATGCTTTCATTTTCTTTTACTCATTCTTTTTATGCCGTATCTTAAGAGAAATAGCAGGTCTGTGCACTTTTGTTTGCTAAAACATGGGCAGTGTACTGGTATTTGTTAATGGGCAGTTTTTATAGTGCAACAGTTTACAGGTGCACTCGTTAGTTTTCAGGTTTTTGAAAGGACTAGAGAGGGTACCGTTATTTTAAAAATGCTGCATGAGATTGCCATTTAGCCAGAGGAGTAATTTTTTAAATAGCTAATTGCAGCATTCCTGAAAGGAAAATAGTGAGTGCAGAGTGCTAAAGTAAGTAGACACCATCATTGTGGAACAAGATAAGCCTCAAAAGTTGTAACATTTTTTTAGAGTAATTAGTCCTCATGCTGGGACATATGTTCTAAGATCTGCTTAGAACATAGGGCATTAGATGGATTTGTGGATGGCAAATGTTACCTGCAGCTTCTTTCTCATCCCCAAGCAAACACTCATTTTATTGCAATAGCATATGGGAACTTGAGTTGCTACTTAAGGGGGGACGCGGGTTTTACATCGCGAAAAATGACCAAAAAATCGATTTTTTGAAAATCACATTTTCAGTTTCTATCACCCTTTTTCTATCTGATACCCAAATATCATCACTGTAAACCACTTAGAAGTGCTCTAAAAAATTCGTTTTATCAGCCAAGGTGGCGAAAAATCTCGCGGAAATTAAGAAAGAACAGCGTTTTTCACGCCACAATATCTCCGGAACGGCGCGACCGAGCGCCGCCATCTTGGTCTCGTTGGAAAGCGCATTTCTCCGTCTTCAAATCTGCCGCTTCAGCGATCTCCTCCATAGAGAAACAAGCGCACAAAAAGCAAATGATTGAGGGTCGTGCCGGAGTCTGCGATTGGCCGCGCCCGCCACGCGACTCCAGCGCGGTTCGCCATTGGTCCGGCGCTCGCGTCGTCTGCTCGGCTCTTTGCACCTCGCAAGTTTGACGTCTCTACTCGCCGTAATCTCGACGTGTCAAAACGGGCGTTACGCGGACATCGCAGTAGCGTGGCCGATCCCTACGCTTGTGGACGTTTCAGACTCGCGGCTAAGCATTCTGAGCATCGGCGACGCGAACTTCGCGACCAAGATTCGCGCGCGGAATCCTCGGACATGCGGCTAAGCCTTTCAGCAGTCGGTGTTTCGAATTCGTGACAAATTCGTATCGCGCACGTAATCCTCAGAAACGCGGCTTAACATTTCGCGCATAGGAAGTCTCCGACTCGGCGATTATGCACATCGCGCGCGGACTTCTCAGACCTTCACCTAATCATTCTGTGCATCGGCACCTCCGACAGCGCGAATAAGCGCATCGAGTGTCGACTCCTCGAGCCCGCGGCTAGGAATTTGGCGCGTCGGCACGTAGGACTGCGCGAATGAGCGCGTTGAGTGTCGACTCCTCGAGCCCGCGACTAGGCATTTCGCGTGTCGGCACGTAGGACTGCGCGAATGAGCGCGTTGAGTGTCGACTCCTCGAGCCCGCGACTAGGCATTTCGCGTGTCGGCACCTTGAAATGCGCGACTAAGCACATCGCGCCTCGGCTCCTTGTATCTGCGGCTATGCATTTCGCACATCGGCACTTCGGACTCGCAACCAAGCACATTGCGCGTTCACTCTATTATCATATTGTCACGATAGCTCGTAACAATATCTATCATACCACCCCTTCATAAAGAGAACCCCATCATGAGCTCTGTTCACTAGGCCCCTTGGGCTGGCACACACCTGGCTGCAGAAGTGATTGAGGCATCATACAAAAGTAAAATTCTGGAAAGCACCTAGCAGCTGCATATCTATCACTGGCTCTCTGATCCTAAGTTCCACAGCCACTGTCAGGTGAAGATGACTTACTTACACTCACTTACACTTACACTTACTTACACTGAATGAAGGCTACTTACACTCAGAGCCTTCATTCAGTAACATGGTCAATTCTACCAAATGAAAAAAATGCCTCACTGATTGTAATGGAGACTGCTATCAATCAGGCAGCCTGCATGTACAACACTGGAACTATATTCATGCCCACACAGAGTTCTACACTTCGGTTTGAAACCCAGGCACCATGCTCTTTGTACAGCATGGTGCCTAATAAGGTTTCTTGTGCTAGTTCAGTGGCCAGTGTGCTATTATTTTGAGAGTGTGCAGTCACGCATTTAGTATGGCCATTCTTACAAAACATAGAGCTTCAAAATGGTGCCATTTGTATTGCTGTAGATTCACTTCAGCAAAAGCTACATTTGTTTGAAACTTCAAATGCGTTTATTTCAGTTCGATGTTTTTGCACACTGTACTCCGCCTTACGGGTGTTTTTTCTGGGTTGTTTTTGGCCAAAAATGACAAGGATGGTATCATTTTATTCGTATTGAAATGATCTGGGGGGTGATGCTATTTTTATTACTCTTGCACCATCATGAAAATTACATTCAGGTATAGTAATCACTGCTAATTAGAAAAAAATGTTCATAATAAATGCAAGATTGTTTTTTTGTCTGCAAAATGCTTCCAAATGAACAAAAATAGCATCACCCCCTACAGTAGGTCTTTAGCAATGGTGTCATGCATCTAGTTTTTGGTTTAGCAAGATGGAATCATCAAAAAGCCCCGTAACGAGTTTGAAATTAATTTGACTTCAGACCTCAATATTTTTTGAACTGCTACAGCTATAAAAAATCTAATTACAGATCTGAAATCAGCATGAAAAATTACCCCAGGCTGTGGAGTTTATTAAAGATTCACCCAAAAATAAGAAAAAAATTTTTAGGACCCACCTCCCCCCTTAACTGGTGAAATGAAAGTGTATGTCTGGGCTAGTTGGTGAAACATTGCCGAATTGTAGCGCATGGCAAAGACATCTCAATCTGTGCTTGTCAACGGCGAATGCACTGAGACCTTGGGACCCCGCATAGCTTTCTAGGTTCCTCTTGCTTCCTTTTTGGCATCTGGGTGCTTGCGCGGGACCCAGGCATACATTATTGTTCCTGAGACTGTGCTGCAGGGACATCCCCCTCCCTGCGGCAACTTTCCCTCCGACACTGCTATGGCCGCATCACCATCACTTTGCCATGGCATGTCGTGCCGCCATTACAGTGTCGCAGAGGCAGTGCTGGTTTCCAACTAAGTCTACGTCTACTCCCTTTTGTTTTTGACATTGTGCTCTGCTGTTCAGCAGTCATTCCTATTTAGTTATTTAGCTTAGCAGAGTGCCATTGTAGGATTATAGTCCGCATTGTTCGGCCTGCCAGTGGCAGGCCATTTGATGTGATATTCTTTTTCCTGTTCACCTTCCCTGATGCTTAATTTGGTAAACCATGCCCAGATATTTTACCTACACACAATATTGAAACTCTGTATCAATCTCTCTTAAATGTTTCATTCTGTAAAGAACACTAAAGGGCTAATCGAAGTTCACTGTTAACATTTAAAAGAAGTTAACATGGCAACCTTTGTAGACTTTTTCCGCAACCCTTATCAAAATTAAACAAGTTGACAGTGACGCCATCGCACCAAGTGCAGTTTTCTTTTCAGTCTTTTTTTTTCTTTTTTAAAGACATTCAAGCAGTGTTAAAAGCCACAGAAAAAAGGTCCACGCCTCTGGGAAGAGAGTGAAATTTGTAATGTCAAAAGACAGTGTCACAAATTCAGAGTGGGATTTGGGCCTTCAGTTGCACTTTTCTCTGGTTCTCTGATAGGTAATCTCTTTCTATTGACAAAATGCTGTCTTCCAAAAGGTAGTCTACCAGTGTAGCCGTTTTTTTTTTTTTTTGCTTGCCTTTGGTGCTCTATTCAGAATTGAAGTTGCATTGTTGCACCTGCGTTCTTTGTTGTCTGATTTGCAGAGTGAATCTGTAAGAAGGCTCTATAAGTACTTTACATTGGTGGCAGGACTTTTATCTCACCCAGTTTCATACAGCTGCTGCCTAACATTGGTTGATCCAAGCTTAGTTTTGCAGCTCCCCATGCCGGTCAGTGCAGCCAGAAAGTGCGAGCGATGGTTGCATGAACTTGAACTCCTAAAATTGAGTCGAGGTTCCACTGTGGCCTGTCATGAGTGGCAGCTGAGACTCGCAACTGAAGACCTATTCAAATGGATGCAAATGGCAGGATTGCTCTAATTAGTCGAGCACTGCAACTATTTTATTCCCCCTCCCCCGAAATTGAAAAAAAAAAAAAGCAAAACACATGTAGCATTAAACTTAAAAGTTCATAACTCTGCAACAAGAAAGTTATGACTTCAGCTGATAAAATCCTTGGAACAGGCAAAGTCAACGTGAGCATTTACAGTTTAGATAAAATCTTTACTTCAGCTACAAGATATTGAGAAATGTCTCATTCACAAAATAGTGGCATAATTTGGAGTCATATATGTCACCTTTGTCTAGAGTAGACAGTCTAAGTGGGGTCATATTTACAATTTGATATGCTTTTGTTGAGGGATTAGAGAGCTGAAAACTACTGCTCTTCAGGTAACTGCTTTCTCATTTTGCAAAGCAGATGCACATCAGTACTGTGTAAGAGGTTTTTAAATCTTGAAACAGACTTTCCTAATGACTTAGTGCAAACACAAAGGGTTAGTCTGCTTTATTCTACTGTCTTTTGCACTTACCATATTTTCCTAACTGTAATTTGCACCGCCCCCACTTTTCGGGAGTGTTGAAGACAAAATTGGTATATAGTGCACACCAGTGTATAAGACGATGCGCACCTATTTTAACTCAGTCATCAGGATGAAACACGATTATGCTGTCTTGTACACTCATTGTAAGGTGTCGTACTTGCCCATTTCAGGGCACTAAATTTCAGTAAAAAATTGTGAGCCGCAAGTTCTAGCGGAAATACACTTCAACCAGCACTCCTCAACCAGCAGAAAATCAACATTTATTTCACATCATTCGAAGCCATCGAGTGCCTCATCCTCTGATTCACTCAAAAAGTTCAGCCATTTCAGCCAGCAGCATTGCTCAGTCACCATCACAAGTCACCATCACCATCGCGAATACCTTTTGCAAGACATTGTAGGCATTTTGCTGGCATTGCTTCTGCGGCGTAGTGTATTCGGGGAAAACAAAGGAGCACTCATATTGCTTGTGCCAGTGTACATAGTTTTTCATTTCATTTCATTTATTTACTCTCAATGCCGTACAGGCATTACAGAGAGGAGTGGCAATAGAAAAAGAAAAAAAAATGGCTAATGAGGCAGCGCATGGTCACAGATAGCTGACTCGAACACATCATGATCTGTGATAGTGACGATGGATGCGGGAAGGCGATTCCAGTCTTGGCTTGTTTTCGGGATGAAGGCTTCGAGGTATACATTGCTTTTCTTCATTCGATGATCAATACTGAATGACAAATGGCTCAGTGGCGAAAAAAGTGTCATTTTTAGGTCATTATTAGTGTAGTATATCTTTAGCACATACAGAGTGCGCCATTTTATGCATATACAGAGTGCACCATGAGGTTTATGCCTAATATTTTGGTTGATCATACAAAATTTCAGAAAAGCTTTTGTTGAGCATTTGCCTGATATTTTGGGAATGCAATTCAAAACATTTTGTAAAGTATATTAAATATCTCAGCTCTTGGCCTTAATCACAGTGCACAAGGTATCCCCAGGAGAATTTTTCTCCATGGGCCCTGCAGCAATTTTTCAGAGCCACCACGCTGGTGTGCTGATAGACGCGGGGCCTCTGCTTCAAGAATAGACCACATACAGAACTCCATTGGGTTTAAGCCGGGGTATCTTTCCGGCCACTCTTCAGCTGGAGTGAAGTCTGGCATTAGAGCATGACACCACTGCGGTGGTGTCTATTAATTTGTTTATTTGTGTGCTGGGTCTTGGTATTACTGCAAAGTTCAAGACACTGAAGTGGTGCTAAGACCAGGGCAGCAATTGAGGCTCTAGAATTTTTTTAGGTTATGTGTCTATATCGATATCTGGGCCTTATGGCAGAAAAACAAGAGGAATGCAGTCCATGGAGGTTACCCCAGTTCACACCATGACATATTGATGATGATTGTGTGGTGTTTTATGGTGCAAGGGCCAGGTTTGACAAAAGAGCGCCATGACAAGTGGTAATGTTCATGATGTATTATGGATGGCGTGCACAATGAATTCCTCATGGTAGATGTGACATGGCTGTAAAAGGGCCTAAAACCAGTCGCTGTAAGTGCCGTAGAACATATAGGTGCTAAAATAATGACGGTGACTAGGCAGTGATGTGGGCTATGGCAATGGGCTTTCGTTAAAACATGATGCAATAAAACATAACACTGACACCAGAGTTTCAAGAGAGCCCTTGAATGCAGGGCTTTCCATGACAGATTCCAGATGGGAGCTTAGGAAAACTGTCCAAGTGGCTGCCTCACTAAGCTCTGACATCAAAACAAGCACACAAGAGTTCAGAGTGTTGTGACGGACATCAACCATGATAATTTTCCCGTTGGTGAAAGCAGTTGCCGTGTGTTCTTTCTTGCCGCCCATGCTAGCAGAAACTGGCATTTTCTCCACCACCCTTTTCTCTGCACTTTCGTCAGTCCATTCCTTTTCTGAAACCTACAGAACGTCTTGAGGTCCCTTCACACGGCTCTTCTAATTGTTCTCGCTGACACATTAAGCTCCCAAGCCCAGCTTTCTGATATTCTACAGTGGCTAGCATAGGATCCTCTTCTGCAAAATTTTCTTAAGGTGACAATGCGACCAGCACTGGGTAAATCCTTAAGTGTGCACTGCTTAAGAGCCCAGTACGTAATTCTGCGGTGAATTTTTAGAATGTTGGCAATCTCAGAAGGGGTATTCAGCCTCACTCAATGACGAGATTGTGGGTCGTTGTGGACTAGGGTGTGCGATTTCCCAGAAAATAAACAAACTTGCACGAAACACTGTCAGTATACAGAAGAAAGATTACAGTAGACTCTCGTTAATTCAAACTCGAAGGGACCCCAGGATTTTGTTTGAATTATCAGGAAGTTTGAATTATCAGAAGTTCTCGCATATATGACTCTGAGCAAGATTACAGCGCACATTACAATTAATTATCCACTGAAATCATATTTTAAACATTTCACTCTTTAATTACACAGTAAAAACAGAGCAGAGGTGAAGGATCCAGAACAAGTTTAATGGAAATCTATGGCTGACTAGACCGTTTGAAGAAATCATGAATTGTTGATTGTTTTTTCTTTACATGTGCATTTAGAACAAAGTTCTCTATTCCATTAAGAGCAGCCAGTTGTTCTTGAGAATTTTCTTCTACAGTCAGAAATTTGCGGACCTCGGCAAGGTAGTGGAAGGCCTGTGCTGCTGTCACAGAGGATTGCTCTTCTGATTCCTCTTCACTTTCGCTGCTGTACTGTGCTGGCAGCACCTCAGCCACCAAGTCGTCCAGGGTGTCTTCCCTGCACACGCAGAGGTTATCATCGGCAGCCGCAAATTCACTGAGGTCAGCAGCTGTGTTGTGTGCTTGGAGTGCAGAAAGCACTAGCCTTGCTTCATCGCTCTCCATTTGGAGGCAGTCTTCACCTTCATTTCGAGCGCAGTCAGGCAAGGTATCACTGGTGTGGCCTGGTATGCGGAAGGCATGCTGGAAGCAGTTCCGTATCGTTGCCGATGTTACTGCACTCCATGCGTCAGCTAGCATTCCCACAGACGACAGCAGTGTTACGCTGTACGACATGGAATTATCCATGCATATTAGCATCCTCTTAAGGAGTAGCTTTCTGTAGTTTATCTTCAGACATTTGATTACCCCCTGATCCAGAGGCTGGAGGACAGCTGTTGTGTTTGGAGGGAGGAATTCAAGACGAATTGCCTCCAGCCCCTCCACGTCACCGTGAGCGAGACAATTATCCACTATCATCAGCACTTTTCTTTTATCGCGCTTAAACCGCACGTCAAGTTTCCGCAGCCAATCCTCAAACAAAGATTGCGTCATCCATGCACGTGTATTTGCTGCATAAGAAACGGGAAGAGTTCGGACGCCTTTAAAGCATCTCGGACGCTTCGATTTGCCAACAACGAAAAGTTCGGGCTTGTGACTACCATCCATATTGGCACAAACCATGACTGTGAGCCGCTCTTTGCTCAGCTTTCCGCCGGTGCAACGTTCCCCCTTGCGACACAATGTTTGCTGAGGAAGGCACTTGAAGAACAGTCCCATTTTGTCAGCATTATAAATGTCAGCCGGGGAGTATTCAAGCAGTAGGCTCTGAAGACGCGTCTGCTGCCAGTCGGTAGTAACCGCCTCATCGACCGCTGCCGCTTCTCCACTTACTGTTTTGAAAGTGAGGCCATGTCGCTCCTTGAATCGCGACACCCATCGATCACTACACTTGGAAGTCTTCAATTCCAAAGCGCAAAGACAGTTGTTCGGCCTTCTCTCGCAGGATTGGTCCACTTACTGGTAGACTGCAGCTCCGAGCGCGCTTCAGCCAAAGAAAAACTGCCTTCTCAAGCTCCGGATGCGCCGCCTCCCTAAGCCTTTTTCTGTCGCGAGCGAAATGGCCTGCGTTGTTTCGCAGCTTGTCTTTCGCTTTCACAATCGTTGTCAGCGTACTTTTTGTGATTCCATACTTCAATGCCACAGAAGTCTTCTTCGCTCCAGCCTCAACTTCTTCTATGGCTGCCAATTTTTCTTTCACAGAAAGGGTTCGGTACTTCTCCCGCGGAGACATGATGCTACCAACGCAGGCGACCGACCAGGGAAAAAAAAGCGCGAGCGGTCACGTGATTCGGAATCGGCCGATGCTACTCGCGTCACTTTCGCACCTTCTTTTTTTTTTCCGTTTCTCGTGCTCTTTGTTTTTACGTCAGTTTTGAGCGTTTTGACAAACGCAGGTGGACAGTCGTCATTTCCACAAGTTTTGAGGGTTATGTGTTTTAATTTCGAACTTCCTGCTTTGAACTGGCTAGCAAGCGTGCTAGCAAGCCACGGAAAGTTGAGCAACAATGTGCCCTTCGGGAGGCTTTTGTTTCGAACGTTTGTTTGTTAGGCTCTTGTTCGCTTTCTTTTATTTTTTTAGGCCATAGTGCGCTTATTTTAACATTTTCCGCTGTTGTGGTGATATAAGAAGTCAGATTTTTCACCAGTGGTGGCAACGATAGCCGATAATTTTCTGGTATGGACAAGCAAAAAGTACGAATTAACCGAATTGCGGTGTTTGAATTAAGCGGCCTTAAAATACATTGAAAACATGGCGAACCAACCAAAAATTTCATTTTTGTTTGAATTAACCGAAAGTACGAATTATCAGAGTTTGAATTATCGCGAGTCTACTGTACAGGAATGTTTGAAGCAATGATGTGGTGAAATGTTAAAAATTAGAGGCATAATTATCTATAAAAATGTGACAGTAATTACGGTGCACCCTGTATAAGTCGCACCATTGTACTAGATGTACCAACAAACATTTTTGGGGAAAACCACGACTTATAGTCCGGGAAATACAGGAAATAGGTTGACAGATTCGACAGGTGCAAGAAAACAACTATTTGTGTTTAATCTGCTCTTTGCCCTTTTAATTTAAAAGGAGGGCTATATATATATGTGTGTATATATATATATATATATATATATATATATATATATATACACACACACTATATATTATGGCTGTTCCTTTCTTTCCCAAAGTGGCAAGTTCTGGCAACATGGTAGTGCATGAAAGATGCAATCAATTTGCGCTTATTCTGTACTCTTACTGCTAGGGTGGCTCTCCTCTTTCACTCTCACCTGCTTTTTCTACATCATTGAATTAGAATTGGAATTGTTCTTTTTGATGCAATGGTCCTCAATCTGCGAGTCATGCTTTGTCATTGTAGTAGCAGTTTAAGTACTCTTAGATTTTTTAATGAACTTGGAGATTTGAAAGTGTGAAACCAGCGGTAACCCATGTCCCTCTAACTGGGTAAATTGTGAAGGCTGTGGTGATTCTTCCAAAGGTGCTGCTCCTCACGATGCACTGGACCAAAGCCGAAAGGATGATTTGCTCAAGCTCTTGATCTCTTCATGTGCTCAGCTGCATTTTACACTCAACACAACATTTAGGCAATGTTGCTCATGAAACATTTGTTTGAATAGTGTGCTAACCTACTGAAAAGCTATCACTCTTTTAAAGAGAAACACTAAATCAGCTTAGACTGACAGACTTCTAAAACTCTATTGTTAATTTTGCAGTAGTAGGTTGATTATAGTAGGAGAGCAAAGGAAGGTCAAATATCTGTTTTTTAAATTTTGCACTGAAACCTCAGCACCAGTACATCACTGATGTGACAGATTTCAGAGTATTTTCTGATATTGGGCTGTTTTAGCTCTTTTAGAATAAAAATGGTCCATCTTTACTGGTAACAAGTTAACTAGGCCTGAGCACACATAATCAAAATCCATGGCGTCGGCGATTTAGTGTACCAACTTCAAGACAGTCTTTCCATCTTTCATTCTTGCTCCTTAGCTGGCTTACCAAGCCTCTTCTCACTGTAATAGTGGCTTTTTTGGTATTGTAGAAGGATAATTTACTAACACAGCTCAACTAACTTTTCTCTTTAGTGTTCCTTGAAAGCTCTAGTAGCAGTCTCTAGATGACATGTAGCAGTTTCCTTTCTATTTTGGTGTATACTTAAAGGCAGATGGCTTTGTAAAACTGCCTAAATACGAATTACATTAAGTTCAAGATGGCCATACAAGAATATTTCATAATTAGCAGCTACAATTGTAAAAATGCCATTGCTTAGAATAAATTACTCTTCAAAAGAAATTCAGTGGTGCTTTACTGGTAAGTGTGAGAGAAATGCGTTAGGCATTACGTTGCACCTCTTTGAGGTAACGGATCCGTGATTTAATTAATTCGTGTTAACCACATTGCAAAGTGTTGTCCAGGAACTCGCTCTATACATGTCCTGGTCCTGCCTCTTCGAGGAGTGAAGTGCAACTGACGATGGTCCGGGGCAGACCACCATCAATTACACTATATCTATATATATATATATACACCTCTACCACACGACTGGTTTCCAACACTTCACACACATTTTTTTCCACTTCAACACTCCTAATGCTAAAGCATTAAAAGGATAAATTTGCACAAGCAGCATTATGGTGCAGAGTACTCTGTTTTAATAAGGTCCCATAGCCTTCCTTCATTTGCCAAGTTTGAGACAGGTAGAAATCACTATCACACCACGAGCAGCACAGTAATGGATCAGCATGCAGTGTAAAATGGATCTTTTCCAGGTGTGCCTTCAGGGCATGTGCAACTGTGATGCCATTACTACTGGGGGTTGCCTACTCTGCCAATGCAGTGGGTGCAGTGGAAATGCTGTGAATATAGGCTGGTGACCCTACCAGTGATACATGTTGCTCATGATAAACTAGGACAATTAAAAGCAGCTGAAAGTTGGGTCTAGGTGTGGCACCACATCTCCCTCTTGTCCTCGTGTCCCTCTTGCTCACTGCCTGTATCAGACGAAGTAGGCACTGTTCCTTGTCAACACAAATGGATCATGGCCATCTAAGCAGTGCTGAACCAGTTCGAACAAGCAAGTCACAAGAGCGTGTGTGCGTACGCACACACACACACAAAATGGGACAATGCACGACTTGAACGCTCACCGCGACTGTCAAATATTGGTGGTAACGTATTCGCACTCTCCGAGCCGGAGGGGATGGGGCGACAACAAACCCACCCCGTGTGCATTTATTGATGGTTCGACTGCTGCCTGATCGACCGTGAACCAGAGGCATGAGATGGGAGGCAATGAACAAACGTACACTCAATTTAATAAAGGCGTGCGAGTCACACACAACACACGCCCTGACGCGACGCACGACACAAAGCCCACCACGTAGAAACTACTAACACTCACGAAATAACAAAAAATATGCGCGACAATAAACGCGGTAAACACTACACTAACAGAACATGCAAGAATTAACACGCAATGAATAATTAAATTAAAGATGAAGCACTATTAAAGAAAAGGGTCCAGTGGAAAGTTCTGAGAGCGTTGGAACGCGAGGCTTATCTGTGCCGTGTTTGCCGAGATCCCGATCTGAAGAGCGTCGGGCTGCTGGTACCTCGCTGCCGAAGATCTTGACGGACCTGCACTGTCTGTCGATCGACCGGTGAAGACTTCGGCCTGGAGATTTCAGCCGGCCAACCACATCTTCAGCTGTCTATCGGTGCAATACCACGCTGTTCCCTCTTCCAAATCACTGCTCGCTCGCCGAGCCGCCTCGTCCCTCGTCACACTCTGGCAACCCACGTGACCAACCATTCCAGCAAGCTCAGGAACAATAGGGAGCTTTCCTCCCTACCACCATTTAAGCGGCACTGCGGCTGCGGCGGAAATGGCAGCCATCTCGAGAGGGGCGCAGGCACGCACTTTGTGACACCAACTGAAGCACGCAGTTGGACCCGTCGAACTGCACCATCTAGACCCCCAGTTGTATTGTTGGCAGTCGCCACTAGTAGCACTCTACCGACCCGAAAAAGGTCCATTCAGTACCTGCTACCAGTGTCAGCTAAGGCACAGGAAAGGGCTCGACAAGAAATAAATATACTAGCTTTTATTGCAATTTTGTGTGGATATGTTAGTTTTCATTTATGTAAGTTCGCTCAGTTGAAATATTTTGCTTGGCCATTGCAAGTCATTACAAAATGTAGTTTCTGCTTTCTCTTGATTTTCTTCATGATTTCTCTTTCAAATATTTTTGTGGCAGGCATGGGACTCGTGAAGACAGTCCGCATTACTATGCGCAAAGTGAGCGCTGTTGTGAATTCTCGTGGCCGGTGCATAAACATGCAGGAGAACACAGACCTGGACAGAATAGCCGATCTGTTTCAGACATCTAGCTCATTCATGGATGACTTCATCACATCCCTCTACCCTCCTCTCTTTGCAACCGCTGTCCAAGAAAGCGTAAGTATAGAAGCACGAAGCACCATTACAAAATGTGTTTACAAATTGTTTTCAGCCGTTGTGATGACATCTTCCATGGTTCCACAGATTAAGAAGTCACACGTAATTAAGTTTTCTCGTGTGGTATTGTGCTTGGACATTCTGTTTTTACATGTGAAAAGATCAAAGCATAACTTAAATGAGAAGACAGGGAAAAGCACATCTAATGCTGTCACAGTGGCTGTAGTAAAACCACATCGATATGTTCCTCGCTCTTGCATTTTCCCAGCTACTATGTCATGTTCTTGTGGCCTAGACCTTAATCCCAATGACTCCTATGTATTATGTTCCCCTTCGATATGTTGCCATTCTGTAATGAACACGGTGGTCACGTAAGTTTAGTGATGTAGCCAGCCAGTACATTGCAACAAGCTACCGCCACTTTGCAGCATGAAGCATGTTACAACAAGCGATGAAAGTTTGCACTAAGAACCGAAGTTGCAGGAAACAGGCGATGCAAGAGCATGTCAGTATAAAAGATGCACAAAGCAGTTGGTGAAACACCCGAAGAAGTGTGCATTGGCTAAGACCATCCGGGAACCATGCATACTGTGCCAGATGCGTTGAGGGCAAGATACATTGATTTAGTGGCCGGCACTGGTCTAATATGTGTTTCATAAACACTGGTTCTCTTTAGTCAGCTTTGCCGCAATAGAACCGTGTTATCTGATGAAGCACATGTGAAATATTGCCTTGAAGCATATTAAAAGTTGAATGGGGCCACTGTCACGAAACATTGTACGCCTCTCTTAATTACACATGCATGCACATGCAGTCACCGGTCCCAGTAAAAGGGCTGAGACACCAAATAACTGTACTGGCAGCCATTCAGAGTTCTTTCTGATGTTGCTGTGCCGGTCTGCAGCCTTCCTCACAGTTACGTTTTCCAGGCTGTTGCATTTTCTTTTTTTCATGGTTCCCTGAAAAACTTATCAACGCCGTTGTACACTGCATACCTCTACTGTCATGCGTCAGCATCCACTCTCTGACCCTCAGGTGCCATCGACACCACAACTCAGAGGTGTAGAGAAAGCCTGCCTACAATTGCATGTATTTTTGTTTTGTACGTTTAAGAAAACTCCAAAAAATTATGCACTTTAATATAGCATCTCATAACTACACTGTACTAAAATCTGTTCCAGTGAGCTTACCATTTGTGACAGCTGTGGTGAGAATCTTACAGTACCCCATGCATTTATAGAATTTTCTGAGGCAGAAATGGAAAGAAAAGCATTTCTACCCAGATTCATAGCACAGCCTTTGATGGAGATTGTAGCTGCAACATTTACATATGTATTTTACTGGTCTCAAGACTGTTGTAATCATAGCCCTGGTATGTCGTAGTTCTCCAATGAAGGAAATGTTGACACGCCAAGTTTTGTTTAGCCTATTTTCTAACTATATTATCTTGCAACGTACTTCACAAAATGCATGCTCGTATTTTCAGGACCTTACTTTTAGGCCTTTTTACGTCTGTGTTATGTCTAGTGTCTACTGCATTGATGGTACAATATCATGTTTTTGCCACTCTGACCATAAATCGCTCTAGTACCATAAAACACCACATATCACCCAATTTGTTATTGTTTTGTTGCGATATTGCTGCAGTCCTTTGCATAACTTAAATTGCCTTATTCCCAAACTTCACATCTGTACCTTCTCATACTCCTCAGTGTGCATAGAGTAATTATCTCATCTTGTTTACAGTATATTTACTAAATTTGTATGGCAAAAAAAAAAATTTGTCAGGCAGGTTTGAAATAGTAATGCAGGATGTTTTAACTTTCTCAAACTTGCAACCCTTGTAGACAAATTCTAGCTTGTACTTAAGGATAAGAACAAGTTTTGAATTATAATCATTTCATAAGATTTGCATATCGCATAAATGCAGTTGTGCCTCAAAGAAAGAACTTAATTCATCCTATGGCCGGGTTGGTTCTGCAAGATATTCATTCTTTGGGACGTGTTTCACAATTTTTTTCTAGGGGAAGCCTAATAATTTGTTCCCGGGCCCTGTGGTAATGTGAAAATGCAAAAATTGTTCCGCACAACACATTGAAAAAAAAAAAAAAATGTTTTCAATGTATTTACCAAGGAATGAGAACATTCAAGATCGAGAGAGAGATGGTCAAAGAAGGTAGCTCTTGCACTAGTGAAATTTACACCTGTCTGCACATTTAGAAATATTTCTCAGTTCAGTGAGACAGTCTTCCTTAGCTGGATGAGATGGAAGGCACTGCTGTGAAGAACTTCTGTCTCTGTCCCACACTTTTTGAAGGATCTGGGATGGAGGAACTAATCCAGAGTCGCCTGCCTCTGCTGTTTCTTCAGCACAAGAGGTGTGACAAGAGCAACGTGAAAGCGAGGCTAGGCAACGAAACATGACCAGAAAATAAGCAGGCACACCTGTACGCAGATGCTTCTTGTTCGTTCAGAGAAAGCAGGTTCGCTCTGCCAGTTAAATATTGTGGGTGATCCCGGGTCACTCTGCAAAATGTTTGTTGAGCAAGGTGTTCACTGAGTGAGGCACCACTCTAGTAACGTATGGTAAAAAAAAAGGAAGGCTTTTTGCTCTTATGTGGGATATAAAAAAATGAATGTTGCATTAAAACAAATCAAATTTTTTCACAAATTGGACAGGCTGATTGTCAGTATCATTGCCCTAGCAGGCTGCTGTGTCCGCCACAGCTTCTGTATGCTCCCCAGTGCAACATAAACAGCAGTATTTGCTTTTACTTACCTTGCCGGAATGTCTCTCATACCTGGAGTGCCCCATGTATAGTTCATAGTATGAAGGGAAATCACATATATTTCTGGATTATGAAGCCATCAGTGGTTTCTTAAGTTAATTAGTATTTTACATTTTTTCTAACTGTTTGGCAGATATCTCTAAGCAGTAAAGAAATTGTGTGATCATTACAAAATGAAACTTAGCTTTGGTATGTGTTAGCTATTTTCAATTGGTTTCTTTTTAACCCATTCATGTGCACCTGATGTACACTGTTTACTTTGTCTTTTTCCAGGGCACTGCACTGAAGGGACATGTACTTGCCATGCTGAAGGCAACAAAGCAAGTTTATTCTTTTGTAGGACATTGTAGACAGACAGCTGAGAGTGACTTTTCTTTTAGAACTGGGGGTGCCCAGCAAAGGAAGATGGCATTCTTAGTGTAAAAAAAAAAAAAAGGCTGGATCTCGCTTCTTGAATTTAAGGCCCACACTACAAGTAGGGATAATGTTGGGGTGCACCATAGATTTAATGCTGTCTTTGCGTATTTGGGTCTTTTTTATGCACAAAGGCGATTGCCATGCTGATAATTTTATTTTTGAATATATTTTCAATATTTTTTGCGTGTAACTAGCAATTAATTAGTCTTTGCCAGATGTTGCCATTATATTACATCAAGGGGAAATGGTGTGGGAATTTTGTAGTAGCACCAGCACCTAACTTTTACATAATTTTGTGGCTTACCAAGCCGGTACTCTTGGTTGAAGCCACTACAGCAAGCTTTCATCATCTAGGACATCTTGACCTTCTCTAAATGACAATAGGGTACATTGATGCAATTTTTGCTGTAAATGCTGATTCCTTTCTGACTTGCTCTTGGCAGCATCTCATCAGAGGACTTATCAACATCAACAGTGGGTGTGGAAGGTTGCAGTGCCTTGACAAACGAAGCCCAGCAAAAGCGTAATTTACAGTTTAGCCTTTAAAGGCACAAGCCTTGGAGATGTTTAGCATGTCATAACGTGAGGGGTAGCCAAAAGTTGCTGGAATTTCTTATTGTGTGTGTATTCTTCATGATGGCTGAGCACCCTTCTAGGGTTTTGAATTAGGCACTCGGTTATTTTACAAGATGGAATTTGCAGTAATAAAAACTGTACCATTGTAATGCAATTAAAGCAGACAAATTTGTCATATTATACAAAGTGCTTTGTGAATGCGACTTCTGCTAAATTCCTATAACTGAGGTAACAAATGCATGTAAATTGTCATGTAATTGTCATGTAAAACAACTAGCCCAGTTCAGAACCCTTTTGTAATGTAGTATGTTGATTTTTTCTTCTTTTAATCTCCATCAGCTGCAGACACAGAACTATGAAATGAATTTAAATTGCTGCTTCAATTTGTTAATTGAAAAAGAATCTTTGCTTAATTTTTGTACAATTTCTGTAGTGTTAATCAAAATTCTGAGGCCATCAGTCACTAGAATGTAACTTTTGTTTCTAGCTGTAACAAATTTTATTCATATATGTTTTTCAGTAGCCTGATGAAAGCATTTACACATTACACATGCATTACACCTGAGGAATCATTCAGTGTTTAAAAGTTTAAAAAAAAAAGTAGATGATGGAACTGAATAAAAACCAGTATCCTTGAGGATGATGCAGCTTTCTAATCGGAAGTATTCACTTATAAAATGTTTTCATTATACTTTTTAGTTATGGAATATGTTAGAGAACTGATACCTGAACATAGTGCAAATGATTCACATGTCTGGCATTTCCCAAGCCTGGGCATGGCCTTTTTCATGTCCACATATCAGCCCCGAACCTTCACGGAAGTGGGACTTGCCAATAGAAGAGTGAAGTGCATTGCAGTTCACTTAACTATATACTAGACTTTTTAATTACCAAGCATTAACAATTTGCAAACAATGTTTGTTCGATCATTGGCATTTAACTTTGTTACTAAGTGTAGGAAAAATCACATTGCCTTTCATGTTTGCACATTTGTTCAGTTCATCTTGTCTAATTTTAACTTGCAGGGAAAGCCATTTCTACAATGATGCTCGAGAAGACTGGGTTGGCTTTCTGGAGCATGCCACAGAGCACAACTACCAGAATCTGCTCTCACGTATTGCTTTACTTTGAGTGTTACAAGTGAAGTTTGCAATAAGTTTTGCAAGTTTTTGACGTTGCGGCTGGTCGTCGTGTAAATAAAGGCAAGAATGTAACGCCTGATCGTTGTGTAAATAAAGGGAAGACAACTTTATCAGGTGTGAAACATATTTTGTGTGTTATTGTGCCTTTTTCTAATGGACAAGCATGTTCTGCTCATTTTTAATTTGACAATTATTCTAATGCCACCGTCGCTTGCACAAGCCATGAAACTAGTCTTGTGTGTGTGCTGGATGTTCACAGCACTGACAATAAGCTTGAAGTATAAACATGAGCAGTCTTATAAATTTTTGTCTGTGAATTACCTTGTGCAAATAGGAGCATCTGTTAAATGTTATAATTCAGGCTATCAAACCACTTTTTTCTTAAACATTGGAGATGAATGAACAAACATCTTGTTTTGAAACATGGCGGAAAATTAAAGGAATTACAGAAGCTCTCTTTACGGAAACAGTCTATATTTTTAAAAGTTTATATATTGATTAGCAACATAGTCTGTGACATAGGGCTCTTGTTTGCAATATCTCGCACTTTTCTTGCTGTGCCACAGATAAAGCCTCATAAATTTGCTTGCTAAACCATTGTCATGCCTACTCATACACAGAACTCTGCCATACAAAAGGCTACAATCTGACACTGTTCATTGCTTGAATGCTTTATGGACAGCGGGAGGTGTTTAACATTACTGTCAAGAACTGTCGCTAATGCTGCTTATCTTTTCCCTGGAAGTGGGCGGTTCTGCAGTTTTTATTTTTACTTAAGCAACTTTCGTGACATTTATTATATGGTATGTTGTGGTGTAAGTGTCGCATCCCCTTATTCGAAGTGTTGGAATAAAAATTTCTTAAATTTATAAATGAAGGCCTTCATACACTATTGGGCAATTGCGTGAGCTGCATTAAGTGCTGCCATTTGATTTAATCAAACTGTCGACTCGTCATTAAATGTTTTGGCATGCTTAAGTTCAAAATACTGCATTTAAAAAGATGATGGAAAGAAATAAATATGTTAAGTTGCTCGCCCTCTCTGTCTGTCTTGTAGTTAAATGTTAAATTCAGACCGAATAAGGCAGTCCGCTGACCTTTTTGAAGCGCAGGATTTAGTAAACAGTCTGTGATAACTGAAGAAAGAAATGGGAAGGCTCATTCGAGCTATCGATTGTACAAAGGTTGCGCCTCGAAACAGCGGTACTGCAGCTCGCTGGTGCAGATGGGCGCGAAGTTTGAACTTGCATTGTTACGAACCGCCGGAAGTGTGTGCTGCCGACGCGCGTCAAAACAAAGCCTACGAAACTTCTGTAGCAGCTTTAGTGAAGCAGACGTGCTCCTTTTTTTTTTTCCGTGGCACGTTGAAGAAGACGACGAAGACCCGCGCCGTGATTGCTTGAGTGCATATGTTGCTGGCTGACACTCGCCCTCACAGACGCAAACAGAACTTTCAAGCTTACACACCACACTCCAAAGTCAGCTTTTTTCGCGAACAAGATGTGCTGCGAAAAAGACACCGGTGTAAAAATCTTATCTCACTTTTCAGAGACCGAAAGAAGCAGCGAAAGCTTCGTGAGTGCGGTTGCTACGGAAATGTTGACATTTGGGGTACCCATCCCAGTGCTCCTTTGCGAAAAACAGCACGTAACTTCTGCCACACTCTCTCCAATACGTTCGTGCTGGTCGGGGCCTCTCCTCGGTTTCCTTCCTCTAAGTCGGATGCAATAAAGGTGTGCGAAATCAATAGCATGCATTTTTTTTATTCCTGCGTTCCGACATACGAAAGAATGAGTGCGACCACTCTAAACACGCATAATCAAGAAGACTATTAAAGGGACACCAAAGGTTAATGTTAAGTCAACGTGGACTGTTGAAATACCATCCCAGAAACCTCGAAACGCTTGTTTCATGCGAAGAAGAGACTTATTTTAAGAGAAAATGCGTTCTGAAGCGCCCGCGTACCTCTAGCGCAGTTCAAATCGCACGCCCTCCGATCGAGGAGTGGTGATGTCATGGTCTCATAGCGACGTTGCACCGTCGGCGAGTAAAACGGCGCCCGCAGACGGCGCTACGGCTTTTCTGCGCAAAACGCAAACGCGCGGCCAGAAACAGCCAAGGCAGAGCCGACAGCAGCGCGAAAGCGGAACTATGGTGGCTAGCGGAAGGGAAAGCGCGCGACGATAGGCTGGTTCTTTATTTTATGACGTCGCCAACTTTGACGCTCGTTGCAATGGACGACCCTGACAACGACACATTGGCTCGCGATGCTGGGCTCGACTTCAGCGATTTAAGCACTGATGAACGTGACCTGCTGCTGAGGGCTCGCGCTGCCGGCGTCGTTGCGTACTACTACGACGGCAACTGTATCTCATGGCTGTCTGTACATATTCGCACATTTGTAGCTTGTCCTTCGTGAAATCCAAATGCCGCCCTAACCGCCCCGTCGACCTGCAGTTGTTCTTGCGCTTCGGAGAATGCAGGCAAGACCGACGGAAGAGCACTACGGGAAAGCATTGCTTTGAAAGGCACTCCACACGACTTCAGTAAGTCGGCGTTGAACTCGTAATCCTCTGGACGAAAGTGCAGCGAGCACACTATGCGATTTTTCGGCTCTTTTCCAACGCGTTGTGGCAGAGGTACGGCACTTAACCACTTCAAACGGAGAGGTTCACTCGTTTGCACATGCACAGTGATAACTAACGTTAGATTCGCCGCTGCAACTGCCCTTGGCCAAGTTCCGCGGACCATTCCCGCATCCGAGGACATCACATGGACATGGCATTCTCGCTGCTTGTTCCAAATGCAAGTTTCGCGAGCCAGCAGAACCAGCGCAGCACGACGCGATAACGAAACAACTGAAACTCGAAAGGGCGCGTGGCGCAGAGTCGAGCGCGCAGAGTCGAGCGAAACCACGACCGGCTTTATTACTCAAGCCGGTCGTGAGCGAAACGAAACCTTTCGACCACCCACACTACTGATTGGTAACGTCAAAACGTTATTTTTTCTTAGAATCGAACAGAAGTAGGCAAGTAGCATTTTCTTCCGTCTTATAACCTAATGAAATAATCTTTTTCATACGAGTAGTTGAGTACTATAGTGACAAATTATGATGGGGAATGCCTTCGTCATCGGGCTAGTACCGGAATGTCGCTGGGGGGTATCAAATCGTGTCATGCATTTGCCTCAATTTCTCGGTTACTAAAGCTCTGTTCGCGATTATATTGACGCCTTAGACGTCCTATAGCATTGCTTTATCAGTTTAACTTGACTTCATAGTAACCTTTAGTGTCCCTTTAAGTACAACCGCGAAGAAAAATATCTGATATGCCCTTATTCTATAACGCAAAAGTGACAGTCAAAACAGTACTCCTCTAGGCGGATCTGGATGAGTCTTTCCACGCTTCAGCATATATAGTCTGACTTCTCTGGCAGATATCACCAATAATGATGTATTGCTGATGTCTTGCTAGAGCCACTACAGAAATACATTGTAGCTGTAGGTACGAGAAACATTTGCACTTGAAATCTCCCTCCTTTCATTTAAAGCAATTATTATAGCCTTTTAATGCCTAAGAGACGTCATTATTACCTTATTCTGAACATTGCTGCAAGAAGGCCACCAGGGGAAGTGCAAGCATTGAAACATACTAGGCTTTGTGTGAAAAAATATAATGCATCTGATGAGCATAGGAACGCGTTTTAGGATTATAGCCGCAACCCTTTTACAGTCGATAGCTTTTACAGACGAGCCTTCCCATTTTTTTCTTCAGTTATCGCAGACTGGATAATAAATCTTGCCCTTCACAAAGATCAGCGGACTGCCTCATTCGGTCTGAATTTAACATTTAACAAAAAGAAAGACAGAGAGGGCGTGCAATTAAATGTATTTATTTCTTTCCATCATCTTTTTAAATGCAGTAGTTTGAAATTAAGCATGCCAAACACTTAATGATGAGTCGACATCACTCCTCTAACATCATTGCCAACATGGTCGCTAAAACACGATTGTGTTGGCTGATATTTGCTACATATTCGCCGTAATAAACCAACAGATTGTTTTCTTATTCACAATGTTTTCATCCATTTCTAAATCTTAGTGTACCTAACTGCACTCTGTACTCACCTAACTAACAATTCAGCTATTAACAATTAACTAACATTCCAGCTATTACGAGCAACATTTGTTCACCATAAAGGTGGAAAAATTATCGATGACGTGCCCTGGGCAGCCAATCGAATAGCTCGCCCTACTGACGTCAATTGGGTGATTTACATCATATGGGTAGGGGTGGCTGAAAATTCCGCCGAGCAGTGTGCTGCGATCGGCTGCGATGTACATCTTTAAAACCTTATAATAAATTACACGCTTTACGCGGAGCACTTAGATGTGTCAATTAATGATCAGAAGGACCTACTCTAACGACTCAGTATGTTTGTACAAAATCGTCAAAATCGTTTCAGGGTCCCTTTAAGGCTAACTTTATCCAAAACTCAGAAGAGCACTAAATAGCTAATGCATAAATCACTTGATCGTCCTGTTTTAAAGTGCGCTTCGTACGTGTGTCTGGAGTCCATATGTGCAATGTAACATTCACAAAATTGAATCCGCAAATAGGGTGTCCCAGTTAATGTTAGCCAAGTTCTTCAACAACAAAAATTATATATATATATATAGTTAAACCTCGATATAACGAAGTAGGTAAAATCGGCAATTTGCTTCGTTATACCGAAACTTCGTTGTATTTAAATTCGACCTTTTATGCAAATAAGAAAGGTCGCCCATCGATTTTTCTTACACGGAAAGTGGCCGCAGAATTTTCCGAATGATCTGGCAATCGAAAAAAAGCGAATTTGAATGGGAAAATCCATTTTGATGAATTTGGGAGTCTGCAAGAAATGATACGGTTTCATGCCACGTCGACGATATCTTCACATAGGCGGTACGAATTAAGTGAAGTCAGCTACGCTTGCGCGTGCACTCCGCCCCCGCGGCTGACGACGATATCACTAAAAGCGCCGGCAGCGGGGAGCGAATGCTTCCTCTACCTCTCCCTCCAACGGGTCACCGAAATTCGAGATTACGCAACCTTCAATACTAAACGCGCGGGAAGACATGCTTACATGATATCACGCCGTCTCGGCACACCCACTCTTTGCACGTGGGGCAAATCACCTAAAGCAGGGTGCGCGGCTGCGTATGCGCGCAGCCGCGCTTACAGCCGTGCGCAGCCACGGCCGAGATGCGTGCCAACTTAATACATAAATAAATAAATAATCAACATCAGACTCAGCCGGCCTCAACCTAACTCACCAGTTCACAGACTCAGACTTAGTCGGACTCACTTCGGCTCACGAAATCAGACTTACTCCTACTCAAGCTCATTGAGGCGGTCAATGACGTTTGCATAGAACGTGAAACTGGGAGGTGCGCTGACGCATAGTGTGTTCTTTCGTAAGTATTTTTTCTATCTTTTTTTTAAGGCTTCTTGAATAAAGAGCGTATGGGAACCGGACGCACAAGCCTTCCGTGACGACAGCAGCGCCAGAGAGCACATAACCTTGTGAGCGGAGGAATCGTATCTTACAGGAAACGTTATGCATTCACTATGCTCTCTAACCAGCGTTCATATTGAGGCAAGCGTTTCCACGTTTTTCATATTATATATACAGGGTGATCATTTTTAAGTTCTACGGAATTATTTAAAAATCGCCTGTTGCAGATAACATAATTCTAGTCCTTGAGCTGGGTTGTTCACAGAGGCAGACATAAATTGTACGAAAAATCAGAACACATGTTAACTAATTAAAAACATCATTAATTAACTTTATAATTAATTACTTTACAGCACATAGTGCAATTTACTGATTGTAGCCGGTGAGTTAGTCAGGCGCATCCACTAGAAACAAATTTCCAGGATGACACCAGTTTGGAGATGTGCGCCATCAAACTCGCCGTAAAAGTGCACTGTGGTGCCACTTATTTTTATAACAAAACACTCTTTTATGCATTGAAGAACAAAAGTAAACTGGAATGTCCATGTATTTCGTCTTACACTTTTGGAAATAATATCGCTAAACCGGTGTCATCTTGGAAATTCATTTCAAGTGGATTTGTCTTGCAAGCACACCGGCCGCAATTCGTAAATTGCAATATTTGCCGTAAAGTAGTTCATTAAAAAGTTCATTAGTTCATTTTTTTTACTCAGTTCGTTTCGATTTGCGTGCTAGCAATGTCCACCTCTTCGAATAATCCAGCGCAACCACAAGAACTATGCTAACTGCCGCAGGCGATTTTTATTCATTCTGTAAAATTTTAAAAAAGATCACCCCGTATACATGTATATGTACAACTGTGCATGCCGTGTGCATTCTAACGCTCCCGTCGATAGCTGCTTGTGATAAGAAAGTTCGCTTATCAGGTTCGAGTAATGCCCCAACCACTGGCACGCGTCGGAAAGCTTCGGCACGCGCCGAAGCGTCAAAAGCGTCGGTCGAGAACACGGCGAAGCGTGACGACGCGCAGCGATTATGTCTACTGCCGATGCTAGAAGTTTGCCGACGCGAGGCGAAGCTGCGCCGGCGTGCACCAATGAGAGGTTGCGACGCGTCGCAGGCGTCAACCAATCGGAGGCTGCGAAGCCTCCGGCTGCTATGCCTATAATGGCCGCCCATGCGAAGGCACCGGCACCAACGATCGTCCGAGTTATTTGGACGCGCTCGACAGTGTTCCTGAAAGACAGTGTTGTAATAGTAGGCCGACGACGACACGACCGATGACCGTGGGTTGTGGCAGTGCGACGTGGATCCGAAGCGACTTGGAACGACGCCGACTAATCCAACCTGCCCACTGGGTTCCGCCGGGCTCGGTGCGATCGTCTGCTAAAACATCCAACCGAATCACGATTGCCGCAACGTCTGTGGTTGTTGTATGTGTATTTTATTGTGCTCAAAACGAACGGAAACATGTTTACAAACTCCGAAGTCTGGATAATTAGCACTCGCCTATCGCCGATGTTGTTTACGTTACGCGTAGGCCTAGCGCGTCCACCGAGTTCGTAACTGGCGAGTGAACGAGCCCAGCTGAGAAACTATGTCGAAGGGAATGAATTTTGGGTTCGGTTTGTTGCTGCAGTGATTTTAAATATGGCACTCCTGACTTCGTGTGATGTGAGATGTGGTGAATGAACCGTGTGGAACTCGGGGTGGTCAACCGCGGCGTGTTTTGTGTGGTGTCGGGTTACTCAAGTTTAATGGGCAAGCTCTGCGCTCTTTCCAGTGGCAAAGATAACTTTCGAAAGGGAAAGACACTATAGTAGCCGAACAATGGGAAGTACGTACATCATCAACCATGCCGCCCGTTTCAGTTAACAGTGCGCATTTCTATTCGGCACGTGAATCCAGTTCAGTACAAGTTCACTGTACTCCTTCACTCACTTCTTTCAAGTGCATGCGTCTTTTGGGCTAGTTGGGGATAAATCGCTCGGGCAGCACAAGAACACTGAGGCACTGAAACATACGTGACAGCGCAGTCATGTTTGAGTCAGTGTGTCCTTATACTTAAGCACTGCAAAAAGAAATGATCTTTTTGCAACGTGTGCAGTGCATATCAGGACCTGTATCATGCAAGACCTATGCATGTAGCAGCGTATACCAGGATTGCTTCGATTCCTGCTTCAGAAGCAGCAAGTACTGAGTCAATGAAACTGTAATTGATTTTTTATATCACTTTGATTTAACCCGAGAGACTCGTAACGCATGCTCAGCCGTCCTACTCCGTTTTTGTGCGCATGCATATATTTGTTTCAATTCAATAAAATTTTGCAGTTGTGAGTAAGCGCTTCGTCCTGTCCACTCTCTTCGTTTTTCGTCTTTGTGCGCGTTTACAGTTTCAAAATGCAAGTAAACCAACTAGCCCAGTTATCCATTCTGTTACATGTATATTCATTGCAAATTGTTGCATTTATAACGCAATATTGTCTTTAGTGCGATAGCAATAAAATAAGTCGCAGTTCCGCCCGAAAGGCGGTGCATTGACAGCGATAGCAAATTAATAAACAGTTACACGAAGTGGTTCGTAGTTTTATCGGCTGTCTAAATTGCAGTAAACATTCGCTTACTAATTAAGTAAACAAGCATGGTGCCACGCGCACAGGCAAACATGAATAGATATGACTCGATGACCACGAAACGAACAATGGCTGTTACAACGCTGGCGTGATGAGAGCGCAGGGAGGGAAAAGCAAACGCTTCGGAAAGTTATTATGCGACCTCGAAGAGTTCGCGCACGAATAATAATAATAATATTTGGGGTTTTACGTGCCAAAACCACTTTTTGATTATGAGGCACGCCGTAGTGGAGGACTCCGGAAATTTTGACCACCTGGGGTTCTTTAACGTGCACCTAAATCTAAGCACACGGGTGTTTTCGCATTTCGCCCCCATCGAAATGCGGCCGCCGTGGCTTCGCGCACGAAGCCACCAGCCATCTATTTATGCTCAGCTTTCGCACTTGCCACAGATTACCTACAAGATACAGCGCGTGGGCCGCATATGTGCAGACGCGCGCTTCCTCCCTTTCCGGCAGTGCACCGCGTCGCAGTGGAATGAGCCACATTTAAGAAATACGCGACTGTACTCACTTGATCCCACACTAAGTCTTCGAGCGCCATCACAGCTTCGCCGTAGAGACGCCACGCTTTTATATCGACTTTGGTTGGGCGTTGCCTTTACCAAAGCCTATGCATTCCGCATAGGGATGACCGACACCCCAACCTGTGACCACTGCGGCCATGAAGAATCAATTGGCCATATTTTGTGCGCCTGCCCGCAGTACAGTCCACAGAGGGCATGCCTTCGCCACGAACTTGACCAACTGGACGACCAACCGCTATCCGAAAAAAGAATTCTACAACATCGAAAGGACCTACCGTCACAGAAGAAGCCCGTGCAAGCGCTATTGCGCTTTTTGATATACCGGCCTGTGTGAACGACTTTAACTGGAACGTCTTTTGTGTGTGTGTGTCCCCATGTGTGCGCGTTCCTCTTTTTCCCCTTTATTTAGCGTTTTCCTCTCTGTCATCTTTCTAACCCCTATCCCGCATCCCCAGTGTAGGGTAGCAAACCGGAGACTCATATCTGGTTAACCTCCCTGCTTTTCCTCTTCATTCTCTCTCTCTTCCTCCCTTTCCTCCCACCGCGCGCTTGATCACGTGACCTCTAACATTGGGTGAGTGGAAAATGGCGCGCATCAAGCGACCATCCTCCTCGGTTAGCCCTGGCACACTTTGTCCCGCACCTACAACACAGGGCGCGCGGGGCGCGCGATATGATCTTATTGCACCTGGACTTCATACGGAACATTACGACGACAACGTAACACTCCAGGCGAATTTCCGCCGTCACGGCGTGAGGTTCCGTATAAAATCCAAGTGCGATAAGAATGAACAGCGCGCGCGCCATATGCTGCTGGTGCAAGGTTAAGCTTGCGAGGTTGAGCCGAGTAGAAAAGTAGTTCGATGCACGCCGTCTTGCTACGCGCCCAATGTTGGAGGTCACGTGATGGAGCACGCGCTAGGGAAGACGCGCGAGCGTCTTTTCGTCAGCCAGGCCGTGACTGCGCATACGCGGCCCGCGCGCCGCTTGTTGGAGGTAATCTGCGGCAGGTGCCAGCGCTAAGGGTGAACTGATATGCTTGGTGGCTTCATGCTCGCTAGGGTACCTCAACGAACTCCCGGGAGAGGGATGTTAAGAACGTGGAGGCGCTGTTAAGAACGGCCCAGCTCATCAACCCCCGGCCACCAGCCGTTCTCTTCCTGCCCAGCGGTTGTCAGAGCCGGACAGTCGAGATTTTCCGGGCCATGGAGGCACTGTTAAGAACGTGGAGGCACTGTTAAGAACGGCCCAGCTGAGGTGCAAGTTTTGCCAGCCAGTTGCGACAGCGGCGTCAACTTTCTTGGAACGCCACCGTTCCGCTCCAGCCTCGTCACCGTTGTGACTGAATGCGATCAGCGGACTAACTATTGTTTCTGAGCCCGCCACCGCCGCCCTGGTCTGCCGCGAGCGGGAGAGTGCTCGCGGGAACGTAGTTCGAGGCTCCTTCCCACGCGCCGTCCAAGACGCAAGACAATGGGCACCCGGCCGCGCTGCGGGGGTCAGCTCGGGAAATAAAAGGCACCTTTCCTGACACAAGCTCCGAGTTCTACGAAGTCCGTCTAACGTCGGCTCCGGACCGTGAACCTGTGCGGAAGTGTGCGTGTGTAAGACGTCCCGCAGAGAGGCGGCTTGTTTACGATGGACACTGGACGAACGTTTCCGTCACCTTGGGATCGAGGGGGGACCGAGTGTTTATAAACCGCTGTTGTGCGGCTGCTAAGTGTACTTTCTCAAGCAGTCATGTTAAACTGAGGTACTTTCTCAAGCAGTCATGTTAGACTGAGGTACTTTCTCTCGCAGTCATGCTAGACTGATGTAGATACTGTAAATAAACCCATATTTCCTCGTTCTCGATGAGAAGCAGTCCTTCCCTTCATCAACGTCCTCAGCGTGGATAAGTTGGACGACGGCATGGGCCAGCTACCTTCTAATTCATGCCGGACTCCAATCTTGACAACGGGTTACGAGCGATGGGATTGAGCCCCCAATCCTAACAACTGGATGTCAGCGCTGGGATCGTCCTACAACCCTTACAACTGGCTGACAGCGGTGAGATGGACTTTGCGACGCGGTGCTGTGTCTGCGGTGACTGCTTGGTCCTTGCTTTGACTCTCTGGGCTTCATTTTGTGGTTGTTCTGTTTAGAACAGTAGAGAAGCTAGATTGTTGAGTGTTAGCTAGGTTGTGTTTTCCTAGCTAGATTTACCGAGCAGGACCAAGGCAGTAAAGCAGCAATCATGGAGTTAAGGAGACTGCTGAGAGACGAATTGTTGATTGTTGGTGAGGAACTGGGCCTAGTTGTACGCAAAGAAATGCGAAAAGCGGAATTATTGGAGATAATTTCCGAACAGGCCAGTGAGGGAGAAATTGAAATGGGGTTGGAACTTCTGAAAAAATTAGAGAAACGGGACAGAGAGAGAGAAGAACGGGACAGAGAAGAACGGGAAAGAGAGAGAGGAACGCGATAAAGATCGCGAGTTAAGAAAAATGCAACTGGAACTTGAAAGCAAACGTTTGGAGTTGTCTCAAGGAAGCGAAGGGGCTCTGGGACGATCAAGTGAGGCAGAATCATACCGCATGGTGTTAAGAACTGCCAGCTGCAGTGCAAGTTTGCCAGCCATTTACGCCAGCGGTGGCAACCTCATCTTAGAACTCCGCCGCCAACCTCTAGCCACGGCGTGACTAAGTCGACTTTGTGTCGGGAACAATACGCGCATCCTCCACTCTCCGTCGCTTCAGCTAGGATGCGTTTGACGAAGCAGGCTTTGTGCTGACACCGCCACCGTTACGCTCTAGCCTCGTCGCCGTTGTGACGGAAGGAGTTCGACGAAAAAGGCTTTGTGCGCAACACGACAACGCGGACCTGATCTGCTACGGGTGGGGGAGTTGCCGCGGGAACGTCGTCGTGGGCTCCTTCCCACGCGTCGACCAAGACGCAAGACAATGTGCTACTCGGGTGCGCTACCCGGGGCGGCTCCGAGTTCTACGAAATTCGTGTGGTGTCGGTTTCGGACCGTGAACACGTGTGTGTGTGCATGTGTGTGTGTAAACCGTCCCGCGGAGAGGCGGCTAGTTTACGATGACTAAACGAACGTTCGCGTCACCTTGTATCGCGGGAGGACCGAGTGTTTAAATACTGCTGTTGTGCGGATGCTCGACACACTTTTCTTAAGCAGCCATGTTGGACTGAGACACTCTCAAGCAGTCGTGTTAGACTGACGTACTTTCTCTCGCAGTCATGCTAGATTGATGAACTGCATGTAAATACTGTAAATAAACCCCTTTCCTCGTTCTTGATGAGAAGCAGTCCTTCCCTTCATCAACGTCCTCAGCGTGGATAAGTTAGACGATGGCTTGGGCCAGCTACCTTCGAATTCATGCCGGACTCCAATCTTGACAACGGATCACGAGCGATGGGATTGAGCCCCCAATCCTGACAACTGGCTGACAGCGTTGAGATGGACTTTGCGACGTGGTGCTGTGTCTGCGGTGAGTGCTTGGTTCTTGCTTTGACTTTCTAGGCTTCATTTTGTGGTTGTTCTGTTTAGAACAGCAGGGAAGCTAGATTGTTGATTGTTAGCTAGGTTGTGCTTTCCTAGCTAGATTTAGCGAGCAGGACCAAGGCAGTAAAGCAGCAATCATGGAGTTAAAGAAACTGCTGAGATACGAATTGTTGATTGTTGGTGAGGAACTGGGCCTAGATGTACGCAAGGAAATGCTAAAATCGGAATTATTGGAGCTAATTTCCGAACAGGCCAGTGAGGAAGAAATTGAAATGGGATTGGAACTTCTAATAAAGAGAGAGAAACGAGAAAGAGAAGAACGGCACAGAGAAGAACGGGAAAGAGAGAGAGAGGAACGCGATAAAGATCGCGAGTTAAGAAAAATGCAACTGGAACTTGAAAGCAAACGTTTGGAATTGTCTCAAGGAAGCTAGTGAAGGCGCTCTGGGACGATCAAGTGAGGCAGAATCGTACCGCATGGACAGGCTATTAAAGCCATTTGAGGTTGGGACCGACATAGGCTTGTTCCTAAGCAATTTTGAAAGGACTTGCGAAAAGATGAACTTCGGCCCGAGTACATGACCACAGCGGTTGCTCTCTATGTTGCCGTGTGAGGCGGCGGAAGTAATCGCCAGACTGAGTGCACAGGATGCATATGATTATGCAAAAGTTAAGGCTAGTCTCCTGAAGAAATACCGCCTTTCAGCCGAAGCTTTTCGGCAAAGGTTTAGGAGCACAAGCAAGAAAGATAGCGAGGGGTATCCGGAGTTTGCATATAGCTTAAAGGCCAACCTAGTCGAGTGGCTGGAAAGCGCGGAAGTGTACGACAGCAGAGACATGATCATTGAATGCATGTGTCTAGAGCAGTTTTACAAAACCATCCCCCAAGCTGTGAAACTGTGGGCGCAAGACAGAGGGAATGTAAACAATGTGGAAAGGGCGGCTGAATTAGCCGAAGAGTACGCAACCCGTAGAAAGTTGAACGCCGAGGACGGAAATTGAGACGGTCGAAATGGACCGCGGAAACCATCTCCGTTCAAAAAGGGTTTGCAGACTAGACGATCGGAGCCTGTAGACGTGGAGGAAAAGCCGGCAGAAAAGAGCGAGGAGAATCTCAACGGGGGAATCGAATCTTTTAGGCCGATCCGCTGTTATAAATGCCACAAACTGGGACATATAGCTGTAAACTGTGAGAAGCCTAGCGTAGTTTTTTCCTACGTAGAGGAAAAAGACAAGAATATGGAACTTTTAAGCCCCTATCTTCACGACCTGCAAGTTAATGGCAAACCATGCCGAGTGCTAAGAGACAGTGCCGCCACGACATTGTCCATCCGTCTTATGTGACGGTAGATGACTTCACCGGAGAAGTAGCATAGATAAAACAGGTTGTAGAAGAACACAGCGTGTGTCTGCCCATGGCCAAAGTCAAAATCAGTGGACCATTCGGGGAGCTTGTGACCGAGGCTGCAGTTTCCAAATTTTTGTTACTGCAGTACCCTTACATCTTTTCGAATCGTTCGAGTCAGTTACTGCGTGAAAAAGGGCTTAAACTGGGAGAGGGCGTAGTACAGGCATTGACACGAGGCAAAGCTCGTAAAATCGCGTCGCTTTCGGCTGGAAATGCACAAGCTGCTCCAGCGGAAGCAGCCAAAGAGATAACTTCAATAACCGAATCCCAGCTAGGCTCGAAGGATGAAAAAACAGTTGAGGAAAGCCTGCCAGCTGACCAGCTCAATGAGAGCGTATCACTAGAGTTTCAAAGTTCAAGCCTGCAGGAAGAGCAAGCCGACGCAATCGCAAGCGAGACGGGGTCGTTATTATCACCGGCCTCAAAGAACTTTGATCAGCTCTTACGTGTGGATAGCGAGTCACTGGCAGCCGAGCAAAAGAATGATGAGAGCTTAGCTAAATTACACCACACAGCTAAAGAAGGCATTGCTATAGGCGCAACGTCACGATAAAAGAGAGAGGAGGATTGTTGTATCGGCACTACAGAGATCGAAAGGGTAGGATTTTAGATCACTTAGTCGTACCTACCAAGTACAGGGAGGATCTTTTGAGTCTCTGTCATGGAAATGGGTGGTCCGGCCACCTAGGCATAAACAAATCAAAGGAAAGATTACTTATGGAATACTACTGGCCTGGCTGTTTCAAAGAAGTAAAAAACTTTGTAAGATCATGCGACGCGTGCCAGCGCTCAGGTAAACCAGGAGAGACATGGAAAGCTCCACTAAAGGTAGTGCCCTTAATAACAGAACCTTTCAGACGACTTGTGATACACACGGTAAAGCCTCTACCAAAAACAAAATCGGGTTACAGGTACTTGTTTACCATGCTGTGTCCGGCTACAAAGTTTCCAGAAGCAATCCCTCTGAAAGAGCTCAGCTCCACCGAAGTAGTAGACGCGCTTTTGACAGTGTTTGCACGAGTTGGGTTTCCAGCCAAAATCCAGGCAGATCAAGGGTCAGTTTTCACCAGGGCACTGACTTCCACATTCTTCCAAAAGTGCGGGGTAAAGTTAATACACAGTTCCGTCTATCACTCTCAGTCAAACAGTCTAGAGCGGTGGCATTCAGTGCTTAAGCGAGTTTTGCGTGCGCTCTGTTACGAGCACAAGGATGACTGGGAGAAATGTCTGCCGGCAACTTTGTTTGCTTTGCGAACAGTTCCACATGAAGCGACAGGGTTCTCGCCAGCAGAACTAGTGTATGGGAGGACACTCCGTTCTCCACTAAGAAAGTTAAGAGAGATGTGGGAGGAAAGTGGAGAGAGTCCTACAGTGGTTGAATACGTGCTACATCTGCTGGAACGGCTAAGCGCAACCCAAGAACTAGTCGGAAAGAACATGGGAGTATCTCAAAAGAACGCCAAATTCTATTACGACAAGAATGCGAGGCTTCGTACGTTTAACGCCGGAGACCAGGTAATGATCCTCAAACCTTCAAGAAAGAACAAGCTTGAAGTTCACTGGAGTGGGCCCGTTAAAGTGTTGCACAAACTTTCAGATACTAACTATGCTCTGAAAATGCCCGGTCGCAGGAAGGAGGTGAGGATATATCACTGCAATTTGATGAAGCCGTACGTAGAGCGGAGCGGAGTCGTTAACTATACCATCAAAGAGCAGGATGGCACTAGTACCAAGTTTAAGGACTATAGGGCGACCTCCAACTCTGAAATAGGCCTAGAAGAAGTAGTAAAACATTCGATAAGCTCGGACGCTCTTAGACCCGAGCAGCTAAATGAGCTAAAAGGGGTGTTAGGGGAATATCTCGACAGATTCAGCGATCGGCCGGGTAGAACCGAACTAATAACGCATGAAATAGAGCTGACATCGACCGAACCCGTAAGATCAAAGCCTTACAGGGTGTCTCCAAGACAAAGAGAAATTATGGAGGCAGAGGTACAACGCATGCTAGAGTTGGGAGTTATTGAGCCCGCTGAGAGTGACTATACGTCACCGCTAATACTGGTAGAAACCCCTAACAAGGACCCTCGTCCGTGTGTTGACTACAGAAAGTTAAATGCCATCACTAGGGATCAGCTGTACCCGATACCCAACAATGAGGAACGAATTGAAAAAGTTAGCGCTGCTAAATACATTTCAACTATAGATCTCGTGCGGGGGTACTGGCAAGTTCCCCTTTCAGAAGGTGCCAGCCGCTATGCCGCATTCATATCACCTGTAGGCACTTTTCGCCCTCTCGCACTCAGCTTCGGGCTTAAGAACGCGCCGTTTAGCTTCTCTAAGTTAATGGATATTGTCCTAAAAGACTTGCAGGAGTTCGCCTTGCCATATCTGGATGATGTAGGAACTTTTTCGGACAGCTGGGAACAACACGTATCGCACTTCAAACAGGTGTTCTCAAAGGGGAAGCCGTCTTTACGATGAAAGCGGGAAAATGTAGATTTGGTTGTTCACAGGTTACTTATCTGGGCCATGTTGTCGGCCAGGGCACGCGACGGCCGGCCGAGCTGAAAGTAGCTACGATTGGAGAATTTTCTCAGCCGTGCACGAAAACAGACCTTCATTCATTTTTGGGACTTGTGAGGTACTATCAACGGTACATTCCGAATTACTCGCAAATGGCAAGTCCATTAACGGACGCCCTCCGAAAGGGAGCACCAAGTAGCGTACACTGGGATAAGAACAAAGAAAACGCTTTCCAAAGTTTGAAAACGCTATTGGTTTCTCGTTCTGTGCTTCGCGCGCCAGACTACACAAAAGAATTCATAGTTCAATGCTACGCAAGCGACAGAGGTATGGGCGTGGTACTTAGTCAGGTCGGCGACGATAACGAGGAGCGTCCTCTCCTCTATACCAGCCGTAAACTAACTGTAAGAGAGGAAGCCTACAGCGCTTCAGAGAAGGAATGCGCTTGTTTAGTTTGGGCCGCCCAGAAGTTGTCGTGTTACTTGTACGGAGCGAAGTTCATCTTCGAGACCGACCACTGTCCTCTGACGTGGCTCAGTCAAATGTCACACAAAAATGGCCGCTTGCTCCGATGGAGTCTCACTCTCCAAGAGTACAACTTCTCCGTTAGATATAAGAGGGGAAGTTGCATAGCAATGCGGATGGTTTGAGCAGGCTAATTTGAATTCTGCTTTTAAGGGTCCCGCCTAAATTTTAGGGTTATTATTGTTAATTTTGCTAAGCCAAGAAGATCCCCTCTCATTTAGTAGGATTCCCTCCGTGATTGCTGAATTTGTCAGCACGAAATTGCTTCAAAAATTGGCATAGCGAAATGCAGCATTTTTTGTTTGTGCACTTACGTTTTCTGTGAAGCTTAGCGGGTCTAAAGTGAGAGCCAAGGTACGTCATCTCGGCGCATAGCCGTGTTGTGGGGTTCGTTTTGCAGTTGCCTGTCCTCGTTGGATGTTTTGGGGCGGAGACATCATTACACAAGTGGTTGCTGCTAGCCAAGACATCAACCCCCGGCCACCAGCCGTTCTCTTCCTGCCCAGCGGTTGTCAGAGCCGGACAGTCGAGATTTTCCGGGCCATGGAGGCACTGTTAAGAACGTGGAGGCGCTGTTAAGAACGGCCCAGCTGAGGTGCAAGTTTTGGCAGCCAGTTGCGACAGCGGCGTCAACTTTCTTGGAACACCACCGTTACGCTCTAGCCTCGTCGCCGTTGTGACTGGATGCGATCAGCGGACCAACTGTTGTTACTGAGCCCGCCACCGCCGCCCTGGTCTGCCGCGAGCAGGGGAGTGCTCGCGGGAACGTAGTTCGAGGCTCCTTCCCACGCGCCGTCCAAGACGCAAGACAATGGGCACCCGGCCGCGCTGCGGGGGTCAGCTCGGGGAATAAAAGGCACCTTTCCTGACACAAGCCCCGAGTTCTACGAAGTGCGTCTAACGTCGGCTCCGGACCGTGAACCTGTGCGGAAGTGTGTGTGTTTAAGACCTCCCGCAGAGAGGCGGCTTGTTTACGATGGACACTGGACGAACGTTTCCGTCACCTTGGGATCGAGGGGGGGGGGGGGACCGAGTGTTTATAAACCGCTGTTGTGCGGCTGCTCAGTGTACTTTCTCAAGCAGTCATGTTAGACTGAGGTACTTTCTCTCGCAGTCATGCTAGACTGATGTAGCAGGGGCGTAGCCAGGAGGGGGGGCTTATGGGGCTTCAGCCCCCCCCCCCGAAATTTTTTCGTGCTGTCCATGCACGGCCGACCAAAGCAACCTTCGGTGCCGGAAATCATTGTGGATTTTGTCTAGAATGTCCTTTTCACGCTCGAAAAGACATTTCACCGCGAACATTGCGATATCTGGCTGGATTTCGCGGCAACGCCTATGTACCGGGAGTCACATAACGCAAGGAGCCCCAACCGAGCAACAAATTTCAAGAGCGTTTTGATGGCGAAAGGGCTCACCGCGGCATGTCGCGGAGGCCGCGGAATCAACGGAGCGCATGGATGTGAATTCCGAAACATTATGGGTATAAAGTTCTCATAAACTTTTGATGCGAAAGGTGCATTGACATTTCCAAAGTTGTGCTTCAGATTTTCAATTGCGGAACTTTGTGGGTTTAATGTAGTTATAAGTTAACATTTGACGCCAAAGATGCACTGACTTTTCTAAAGTCTTACATCGGAACATACAACGAGACAAGCCTAATCAACACACTATCAGGCAAGATAAACCAGTAAAGAATCAATCAGTAAACCAATCAATCAAGTTGACAAAGCACGCAGGGAGGTCCGATAAGACGAAGCGTTCTGGTGGTTCATTCGTGCCGTCATGTCACATAAAAATATCAACATTGTTTTTCACCTACGTCGAAGCATCCATGTCAAGACACTTAAGCCAGCCAAGGTAACTACGTTCCTATTTATTTTTTCCATTTGGACTTTGAGTGGGGGGCGGGGTGGAATGGGTGAGCCGAAGATGGTGGCCAAGTCTTGTGTGCGCAAAAGAGAAAAGCGGGGAGCTAGCGCGCCGCCTTCCGTCGCGCGCGATATATCGGGGATAGTAGATGAAATAGGGGCGGGATCTAAGATTCTGTGAATCTGTGATTGCGCAACATGTTTATTTGCCTTGTCTGATGCATTATATACAGTGACTTTTTCTTAGATAGGTAGATTTATTGGATACTTATGCGTATACTTAAATATCTTGTTGCCAGGTTTTGTGTATACGTGCAGTGAACGTTATTTCCAGCGACACTTTTTTGCCCTTTATCAAGCTGTATCTTCGCATTGGCATATATATTCAATTGTATCTTCGCATTCATAATGTACGAGGGCGAGTGAAAGTTAGCCTACCCACTCAATAATGGTTCGGTTCAGTATCTGTGACGCATGCGCGTAGCACACATGCATCTCTCATTTACAAAAGTGACACGCAGGTGTGAGGATAAATGTTCTTTAATGCTCCCATACACTGGGTTGAACATGGTTGCGTGACGTAATGGATGCTCCAGAAGTTGAGCAGCGTGGTGCCGTGAGGTTTTTGACAGCTGAAGGTGTTTCCCAAAAAGAAATTAGTCGTCGTATGGCTACCGTGTTCGTTGAACATTTCGATTCATTGGCCACTGTGTAGCGGTGGAGTAAACGGTTCCCCGTGTTCCCCGTATTCCCCGTGTTTTCCCTGATTTTCTTTACATATTAGATAGGCAAAAAACATGGAAGCGTTGACATCAGGTATTCTGGGCACAATTTTTGGCACATACAAGTATATTCTTTTATGAAAAAATACATATTTTACTTGTTTTGACAGTGTGTACAGTTCAAAAATTTGTTTGCAGCATCTTTGGCATGTCAATGCAGTTATTATTCATGTATTTGAAACCTCGACAAATTTAGCTCGGGCCTAACTCCAACGCGGCCTATTCAAGTACATGTAGAACGCAGAAGCACTTTTCTGAGATAACTCCTCCATCGCTTTTCTTGAAATTTGTTGCACTTGAGAGAGGAAGTTAAATTCTAGTGTCTGTTGGAAGCGGAATTATGATTTAGGGTCTGAATTTTGTTTAAATATCTTGAAAAATTCGAAAGTTCGAAAAAAAAAAAATAGAAGCACGACGTTTAAAAGCGAATAGCTCTGCATCAAGAACAGATATTGCGGTTCTGTAAACGGCATCTATTATAACAGTCAAAGCGGACGAATTTGGTATGTCAATTCATATCTTACATGAATTGGTTACGTTGCGTACAAGGGTTCTGCAAAAGCCGTATTTCCATAATATTAAATTTTTTGAGATTCATGTGTAACATATCAATTTTGTCCGCTGTAGATGTACTATTAGATGCAATTCACAGAATTGCGATGTTATTTGTGATTGTTGAGTTACAGAATGTCAAACTTGATAGTTTCGTTTTCTGAAAATTTGTGATATTTTCTAAGTTTTAATAAAGAACTGACAGCCTAAATGAAAAAAATCGAAACTAAAAGTTAGTAGAATTTATGTTTTTATTTTAAATGCTACAAACATCGTCAAATTTGGTGTAGTGGTTGCCGAGAAAAACGGATTTACATGTATTTAGATGAGCACCCAAGCTAAAGATTCTTAAGGAGGAGGCCGAGCAGCAATGTGAGCCCCCCCCCCCCCCCCCCCCACCCCGAACGAAATTTCTGGCTACGCCACTGTGATGTAGATACTGTAAACAAACCCATATTTCCTCGTTCTCGATGAGAAGCAGTCTTTCCCTTCATCAACGTACTCAGCGTGGATAAGTTGGACGACGGCATGGGACAGCTACCTTCTAATTCATGCCGGACTCCAATCTTGACAACGGGTTACGAGCGATGGGATTGAGCCCCCAATCCTAACAGGGAGCGCATCAAGGCGCCCTAATGCGCGCTCTCTTCCCGTGCAAGTCGCGTAAAGAAAGTTTCGGAGGCGCGGTGAAGCGAACGGCAGCAAGAAGCGTGAGCTCTCCTTTGCCGCTGCTTCTTATCACGCGCAACAGTATTGTGACAGCGAGTGCTCGCGGCCATCAAGTGAGATCTGTTCAGTTTGTCTTTGCATGTGTGACGCCATGCTTGCTTAGTTAATAAGCGAACGTTTACTGTAACTTATGCGGCCGACAAAATTACGAACCTTGCTTCATGTAATTTAGGCTGCTATCGCTGTCAATGCTTCGCCTTTCAGGCGAAACGGCATCATCTTTTCATTGCCTGATATGCCGCCGTGCGACGGAATCCATTGAAATGTTACGATATAACCATCTTTACATGCTAAGAGAGAGAGAGAGAGAGAGAGAGAAAGGCAAAGGAAAGACAGGGAGGTTAACCCGAGATTATCTCCGGTTGGCTACCCTGTACTGGGGGAAGGGCAAGGGGATGCGATAGGTGAAAGAGAGAGAGAAGGATCTGAAAAATTAAGAAAGAAAAAACAAAAAAAGGTACCTACGCACACACGCACGTACACACAAACTGTTTATGTGGGCACTGTCACGCAGCCCGCAAAGGCGTTCCTAGTGTTATGCAGCGTCACCGTACAATCCTGCGTCACGCAGTGAAGTCACAATCTATCAGAAAGTCCAGTGTCCTTTAAATACCGCAGCAGCGCCTTCATAGCCGATCGCGCTGATGTTCGCGTAGGCCAGTTTCCAAGGATCTTGTTTTCTGTCATTGGGCGCTTGTCCAGTTTGTCTAGGGTGGCTGTGAGGACTGCTCTTTGCGGGTTGAAACGAGAGCATTGACAAAGAAGGTGTGCGATTGTTTTATTGCACCCGCAGAAGTCACAAAGTGGGCTGTTGGACATTCGGATAAGAAAAGAGTACGCATTTGAACATGCTACTCCAAGCCATAGACGAACTAGAAGGGTGCAGTCGCGTCGTGGAAGCTCGGGCGGAATGCGGAGTTGTAAATTAGGGTCCAGGGTATGAAGGCATGCACTTGTGAAATCAGATGAATTACACTGAGCTAATGTCAGGTCATGTGCAAGTACGGCAAGCTTTTTCGCTGCGTCGGCTCTCGAATGGCAACGCAGTTGACGCCGTCATGGGCAAATCGGGCAGCTGCGTCTGCTCAATCATTGCCATGTATGCCATAGTGACTAGGCAACCACTGATATATGATATCGTGTCCTTCGTCAACTATGCGATGGTGTACTTCACTGATCTCTGCGACGAGCTGTTCATGTGATCCATGGCGCAGTGCTGAGAGTACACTCTGTAGAGCTGCCTTGGAATCACAGAAGACTGACCATGCATGGGGTGATTCCTCCTGAATGAAATGAAGAGCCGCACGCAAGGCTACCAGTTCAGCAGCTGTCGTTGATGATACATGTGACGTTTTTAGCTGCATTTTGACGGATCTTGTTGGTATCACCACAGCAGCATCTGAACTTGCAGATGTGACTGAGCCATCGATGTAAACGTGTACGCGGCCACTGTGCACCTCATGTCGAAGTTATAATGTGGCCTGCTTCACGGCAAACGATGGCATGTTCGCCTTCTTCGTGATTCCTGGGATGGTGGGGCGTATTTCAGGTCAGTGCAGGCACCATAAAGGTGAGGATGGTCTTGCTACAGGCATGTAGTTCGATGGCAATGAGGTACGATTGGCGGCAATTATACGACTGATAGTTGCGTGTGGCCTTTCTGCGGGTAGAGCGGCAAGATGGCGAGAAGGTAGTCGGGCAACGTGGCGAATATGCCCCCTGAGAGCGTCGGTTACCGAATACGTTGATATTGGGTGATCTCGAGCTATGACAATCGTTGCCGCTGTAGACACACACCTTGGAAGACCGAGACGCGTCCTTAGGGCTTGACCTTGTAGTCCCTGGAATACACGCAGGTTTGTTTCGCAGGTGTTACCAAGCACAGGGAGGCTGTATCTTGCGAAACCGAGGAACAAGGCGTTATAAAGCTGCAGCATTGACCGCACCGATGTACCCCATGACTTTCCGCTGAGAAATTTGAAGAGATGTATTATTGTCATCGACCTCTTCTTTAGGTATGAAACGTGCGGGCTCCATGATAGGTTGCGGTCGATAATTACCCCTAAAAAACGGTGTTTCCGTGCATTTGCAACTGCTTGTCCGTTGACACTTCCAGAGTAACGCTTCATTGCCTTCCGAGTGAAAGTAACAAGGCAGCATTTCTCTGAAGACAGCTCTAAGTTCTGTTTTTGCAAGTACAGTGATGTTAAGGTAGCTGCATTTTGTAGCTGTGCTCGTACCTGCAGTCGTGTCACAGCAGACGCCCAAATGCAGATGTCGTCGGCATAGATTGATATTTGAACTGTGTTGGACAAGCATCTGACTAGGCCAACGAGCACTAGGTTGAATAGCGTCGGGCTCAACACTCCACCTTGCGGTACTCCACGGAACGTTTGGTGTTGAGTCGTGGCGCCATCCTCAGTCATCGCGAAGAAATACCTGTCGGTTAAATAACTGCACAGCCACTGAAAAGTGCGGCCACCGATTCCGGCTTCAATCAGAGCCTCTATAATGGCATAATGTGCTGTATTATCATATGTGCCTTTTATGTCAAGGAATAATGCTGCAGTGAGTAGTTTCAGACGTTTTTGATGTTGAACAAACGTTACCAAATCGATGACATTATCAATGGATGAGCGCCCAAGCCGGAAGCCAGCCATAGCATCTGGGTACACGTTGTAATTTTCCAGGTACCATTCCAGGCGAGTCAAAATCATTCTTTCCATGATTATCCCTATGCAACTGGCCAGAGCGATGGGGCGGTACGATGACAAATTTAACGGTGATTTACCAGGTTTGAGAAGTGGAACCAAGCGGCTGCATTTCCATTCACGTGGAACCAAACCGTTGCGCCAAGACTCATTGTAATGGTTTAGCAGCATGAGTCGTGCTTTCTGCCCAAGATTGGCGAGCGCCGCATAGTTAACGCCGTCCGGCCCAGGTGACGAAGAGCGCCTGCAAGCCGCCAGTGCCGCTTCAAGATCCTCCACCGAAAACATTACATCCATGCGGGAATCCCGTGGCACATGGTGTAAGTGCGCGTTGGAGCTGTGAGCTGGCAAGTCTTGAGCAAAATTCTTCAGCAATGTCTATTTCGCTGCGACCTTGGTGCAAAGCGAGGGATTTGAAAGGAACACGCTGTTGCGGTGATACGCGAAGTCCACGCACAGTTCTCCATATCTGAGATAATCGCTGACGTGGATCCAACGACTCACAGAAACGTTTCCATCTTTGAGATTGTAGTGCATCAATGCGGCGTTGAATCTTCTTTTGCATCCGCCTTGCCTCTCGGATATCATGGATGGACTTGGTTCTCCTGTATCTTTTTTCAGCCTGCCGGCGAACTGCTCGTAGTAGCTGCAGTTCGGCTTCAAATTCTTCGTATTTCGGGAAAGGCTGAAAAGCACGCGTAGCCTCTTGCATGACTTTTTGAATTTCGTGCTCCAGACTTGAATGGTTCCCTTGCTGACATTCTTCCTCCATGTGCGACCGAAACGTCGACCAGTCAATTCTCCGGAGGGTCATGGAGGGGCTTTTAGATAGTTCCCTGATCTTCAGGTTCGTCGGAATGTGGTCGCTTCCATGTGATTCGATGTCTGGAAACCATTGCACGTTTCTTTCAAGACGCCGAGAAACCAGGGTCAAGTCTAGGCAGCTGCTGTATGTAAGCCCGCGTAAATATGTCGGACTACCATCGTTGAGGCAGTAAAGGTCGTGCTGTGTGGAAAAGGATGCTAGTCTCCTTCCCCTGGAGTCCATCTTCAAACTCCCCCAAAGCGGATGGTGAGCATTAAAATCTCCGGTGAGAATCGTAGGGCCGGGTGTCGCTGATAGCACATCGTGCATTCGTTTAGAGTCGAAAGAACTTGAAGGAGCAATGTAAACAGCGACGAGAGTGAACGTAAGCTTCTTCGTTTTTACAATTAAACAAACGTACTGATTGTCGTCGTGAGGCGGGACTGGGTGCAACACGTATGTCAGATAACATCTAATATATACAATGACCTTGCTCACATCACCACGGGTAGAGGACACGAAAGCCTCATAGCCAGAAATGCGTATAACATTCTGCTCGTTCGGTTGGCAAATTACGAGGATGGGAAATCGGTTTTTGAAGACATAGTGTCTAAAATCTGAAATTCTCGATTTGAGACCACGGGCATTCCACTGCAATAGAGATGCTTTCTTGACTTCCTTGTGGAAGGGCAGCGAGGGGCGGGCCATGGTGCTATGCGATGCTTTCAAGTACTGTAGTCAGCGCGTCGAGTACTTGTAGTGCGCTACGAGCAGCCGGAATGTTCATATTTGTCAGTAGTAGACGCATGACATTCGTGAGCGATTTGAGCATAGCAATCACTTGTGAATCCTTGTCTCGCATTTGGCCATCTGAAGTGACATTTGACGTTAAGTGGCGAGTCATGTGCTGTGGCTCTCGCGCGTGGCATGTCTTCGGCAGTGCTAGCCACACCTCACTTGATGAAGCATGAATAGCATGGCCGCTTTTATGGTTGACATTCGTGCTCTTACTGTAGACAGATGGAACAGCAGGCGGCGTTGCTGGACGAGACTTTTCCCTTGAACCGGAAGAGGATTTCGTAGACTTTCGTTTCCGGAAGCGATGTCGCCTTATCGCTGCAGAAGCATCTCTGTGTGTATCCGTCTCTAGCCATTTTTCTCAAGATTTTCTGCTCTTTCTTTAGGCGTAGACAGTCTGAGGATGCGGCGTGCGAGCCTTGACAATTTGGGCACTTGAGCTCTGTTGCACGGCAAGTGTCAGTGTCGTGTTGTTCGGAACATCGTGGGCATGTCGCTGTATTTCGGCAGACAGCACTCACATGTCCAATTCTTTGACACCTTCTGCACTGAAGTGGTTTGGGTACGAAAGGTCGCACCACATGCCGAAAGTGGCCGACCTTTACATTTGATGGCAGGCAGTCACATTTAAACACGAGCCTTACACAGGTCGACTTGCCAAGGCGCCGAGCTTGTAGTAAGGCAACACCATCTGTGGCAGGTTTGATTAAAATTGGCAGGTCGCTGTCGCTAATCGATGTGTCAATATCATAAACGACACCAGCCGTGGTTTTTTTGTTCTGCGGAATGAGGTAGTGGACATTGATGTTGCCCAGGAGCTTTACTGCCATCAAAGCATTGATTGCGCTTTGGTTGTGGACATCAATAGCCAGGACGTTCTTTCGAGTATTAATTCTGATATCCTTGATTTCAACTGGGACAAGAGCCTCCAGAGAAACGGAAATTGCTTGTCTATTAAGGCGGCTGAGGTTGTCGGTAGGTGTGTCCGGCACAAAAAGAATTGTGTGCGCCGATGGCCTTCGCTGAGGCATGACGGTAGACTCACTTGATGAAGACCGTCCGCTGATGTTTCTTCTCTTGGCCTTGCGGTGTACCACTCTTTCGAAGCCTTCGTCATCTGAGGCTTCATCGCTTGAGCAAAAGTACAACACAGTGTCCTCGCTGTCAGCTAGACTAGGAGGGCACGTTATCTTCCTAGGGCCGGTACCTGCCGAAGCAGTCACGTTGCGTCAGCATTCTGCCGACTCCACTTACATTGCCGTGGCAATGGGAGCGTCGTCTCCCAGTAAAACACGGGAAAAAGCCGAAAATACTACAGCGCGAAGGAACAGTGGTCTCTACGAGAATCACTTCGTCTTCCTAAGTGGTTTAAATATGTAATGTCGTAAAACGACCAGGTGGCAGTTCGAAGTTATTTTTCCCATGTGCAGAGTTTGCAAAGCTGCCTTCGAGCCAATAAAGACGGGCCAGTGTCGCGGAAGATGGCGTAACAGGTATGCACATGATCGCTTCTTTGATCGAGCAAAGCTCGGCTAATGTCGATGACGTTGTTCATTCAAGGCGAGAGAAAAATATTTTTCCTATATATGGAGGGCACAATCAAACCGCAGGATGAGCTTTGAGGCATTGATGACCCATCAGTGGAGACATGTGTCGTGTTCGAGAATTACGCACTGATATAAGCCAATAGCAATAGGCAATATAAGCCAACCGCAATAGTAGAATAGCTGCTCGGGCTATAGCTTTTCTGAAGCTTATCAGGAAGACTATTGTATGCTACCCAACGGCGGTTTCAGACAGCGAGCTTTAATGTGTCGCCTTACCTATAGCAGCTATGGAGGACTACAGGTATATCACCTGAAAAGGGTGTTGCCATTCGCCCGTAAGCAGATGGATTGCTATCCACTGATACTCGGTGGTCGAGCCCTTCCTCATACAAAGATTTGTTGGCATCATGATTGACCGGAACCTTAATTCAGGGTCTTCCGAGGTTAAACGATTGCTCGAGTGGATTTGCGGCATATTTGAGCTGATGAGACCTTACTGAACAGCGACAGACTACTGCCGCTCAAGGCGTACCCCTCCACCCGCAATTTTCATAAAGAAAGTATGTTGCAGAAAGGATGTTCTTCCAGCCCATCCACGAAGATGCAGTTTTTGCGTGTGTTTGTAGTGTCCTCGGAATTTTTCATGGAAGTGTTGCAGGGTTGTCGGTGGGCTGGGAGCTCGCAGGAATAACGCTGACGCGACATGCTACTAGTGCCTTTGCATTCTCGCAACTGGAGTTGATGCTTGGGAGCAACGACGAAGGGTGACGCAGGTGTCGGATCAGCAAATGAAGATGGACACGCAGAGCTTCACAGGACCTATGTAGAGCCTATATGACAAGAAAGTAAAGGCCAGTCGGCCGTTGTTAGCTGTGCTAAGCTGGCTTTTAGTTTTTTACGATAGAATATACGTCAAGCCTGATGACCTCGTAAGGAAGAACAGCACGGTAATCCATCACGTGTGCGCACTGCTTGTTTCTCTCCATTGTGCGGAGACATGATGAACGCACATAGGTGTATCTAACGGGGGGAGGGGGGGGGGGGCAGGGAGCGGGCTTACCCATCCCCACTTTCAAAACTGGGGGGACAAAGAAGGTCATTTGCCCCCCCCCCCCCCCCACACACTTTCAAAACAGGGAATGCGCGCCTGGAGTCCCGACCAAGATCTCACTCGTCTACAGAGAGCCACTTGAAGCCCGATAATGGGGTCTGGTCTCTCCACCACTCTTGGCCACATTGGATCTTCAGGGCACTCATCACCGGCATGTATATAGCACACAGGGTCTACTCGGTTCCAGCTGGTAAATTTCCCCACTTTCACCAGTCTGCAGTGGTCTTTCAAAGCTTCATAGGCATGGATTTAGACTAGTTGGTCTGTCGTACTGGGAACCTCAATAGCGCAACTGAGGTTCCCAGTACTTTCAACACTGCTTGCATATTATATATGACCGTAAAAGGTTTTCTTGCGGTGAAATGAGACGCAGCATGAAGCGTTGGCTTCTCGCTGTCGGCGCTCTTCATCACGCCAGTGTTGTGAGAGCGAGTGCTCGTGGTCATCGAGTGAGGCATGTTTATATGTGCCTGTGCGTGCGTCATAGGCGCATCTACAGGGGGAAGGGGCATGCCCCGCTTCCTACAATCAGAAATAAAAGGGCAAAGAAGGCCTGTTGCGCCTCCCCCCACCTACGCAAACTCTTGTGCAAGCGGGCACTGTCGCCAACAAAACAGCCGATGACAAGTTTTCTCTAGGAATTGCGCCCACATATGTACGATTTCTTTTTTTTTGCGTATCGCCTGCTTGGGGAGCTAGGATTGTCTTTCGGGCGTCACCGCCACGTGCTGTAGCAGATGACGCTCGGCCAGCCGGTCTAAACAGTAAAGGTTAGGGTACTTCGCGGTGCGAGCCGCCTGCGGTACGTGCCTTGAAGCTTGCATTGCTGAGAAAGCTGTCGCTGGGCTGACCGAAACAAGTATGACCTACCATCCCTTGAATTATTCCGTGTTTGTTGGGGCCTAACGTAACCTAACCATCTTTGAAAACATAAAATCAGATTTGCTTTTTGTAATTTAATCAGTGTTCCCATTTTAGCAATTGTCGCTAGATTTAGTGACCTTTTTGTCTGTTTAAGACGAAGTTTTCTATTTAGCAATCAGCGACTTTTTAGTGACTTGAAGGAATAATTGGCGATATCTTAAGGACTTACAAGTTAGAAAGCTTGCTTTAAAAATGGCCTTCTAGAATACAGTTGGATATTCAAAAGGTACATGTAAGCGGCCGAAACTCGCTGTACGACGCATAGGCTTCGTGACCATGATGAACCAATGGTTGCCTTCACATTGGTAGCCTTCACGTTGTGATTGTGCTTCACAGCACATGCAGTGGTCATCATAGACTTCACATTGTGCTAACAAAATTGATGTTTCTTTATTATCTACAAACCCTATTTGAATGCGTTCAAACGCTACGGGTTCACAAAATCCATTCGACTGGTAAACATGCGCAAGCGTGTCAGAGAGTTAATTTACCAAAACCAAATAAAATAAATGTTGTGTTCAAATTTGGAACACAGCAGGTGAATAAGGCATATCGACTGCGTAAAAAAGGTGTAAATATCCGCACGGCTGAGCTCGTTCACTCGCGTCTGAAGAAACCGCTTGCGCTTCTCGCGGCTTTCGGAACAATCAGTACTTCACGGCAGATTTCAGGTAGATCAATGGCGAAAATGGGGTATTCGACCTGTATAAAGCTCGGGTAAATGTCATCACCATATTGACAACATGCGGCCAAGCGCGTTCCGCAGAATTTAGTTCTGTTACTACGAACGTCAAGCAGCACACACACAAAAAAAAAATCGTAGTTTCTCTCGAAAGGTGAAGCATCGATTGCGATAGCAAATTAGTGGACAGCTACACGAAGTAAGGACAGTAGTTTTATCGGCCATATAAACTTGTAAACACAGGCATACTAACTAAATTAACAACCATGGTGTAACGCACGCACACGCAAACATATACACATCTCACTCGATGACCGCGGAAACTCGCTGTCAAAACGCTGCAGTGAGGAAACGCGGTCGCAGCAGCAAGCGAATTGACCTTGGTGCTGCCGCTCGCATCAACGGGAATCTAACTCGCGAAAACCAGCGCAGCGCGGACTGTGTATCCGTCGCAGATGGCTCTCAAGATACAGCGACCCTAGAGTTACTGTATATGCTACCACAGGCAGTAGCATATACAGTAACTCTAAGAGACCCGGCTGTGCGCGCGGGGCCGCCCGGACCGCCGGAGTAGATCGCGGCCCCTTCCCTAGCCTCCTCCCCCCGCGTAACCTTGCGCGCGACGGAAGGCGGCGCGCTTCCTCCCCGCTTTCCGCCATTGCGTGCGCGAGATTTAACCGTGATAGCCGGCTCACCTTCGCACGCTTTCACTCGCACATGCAGCATACGGCGCGCGGCGATGATTTTATCGCCCTCGGACTTTATACGGCACCTCACGGCGATGCCGACGCCCATGGTAGAAATGCGCTTGGGGTGTCCATATAATTGTCCGTGTAAGTGAATGTCCCGAACGCAGCTTCTGTGGCACCTGAGAGTTGTGACGAAACCGATTCTAGCATAGAATCACATTTAGTGATGTAGGAAGGCTCCAGTACGGCAAACGTCAAACCTAATATCACAAGGAGCGGCATTCAACAATTATTACAGCGCGTTTGCGTTTCTTCTTTTAATTTCCTTTGTCTGTAATATCACTATCGCTTTCGACTCCAAGTTGGCGATCTGATTATGAGGCACGCCGTAGTAGGGGGCTCAGTATTAATTTAGACCACCTAGGGGTTCCTTCAACTTTCACCCAATGCATGGTACACGGGCGTTTCTGCATTTCGTCCCCATATCGATCTGCTACTGCCGCGGCCGGGATTTGATCCCGGGACCTCAACGTGCAAGTTATATGTTATGACATTTCGAAAACACCGCAGCTATCTACGGTTTAATTTATGTATCTAGCTCCCATGCTTTTTGTGAAATGTTCATACTAGATTCTACAGGAAAAAGTTATTGAAATCGAACATTTCGATAAGCAGGTACAGGAGCACTGAAATGTTGAGATACTCCCCCCATGTACGTCAGTCCTATCACGAGTTCGTTTCGTACAAATGGCACTTCGTCGATATGCAGTAAGCTGCTCGTAAGCTAGTATAAAGCTGCATTTGAGAGAATAGCTCGCATGATATGCTGGCACGGAGTTCGATGCAAATATCGGGCTCCTCTGGTTCACGGCACCGAGTAGCTCAAAATTCGTTTTCTGACATGCCTATTATGGGAGAAGAGAAACTAATATTTGTTATTCTACTTTCGCCACCTGGTCGTGCATATATATTAGAGGAAAATCATGTATATTCTAGCTTTGTTGCCCTCGGCCTACCTAAAAAAGCGTGCAACTACGCGAATGAATTAAGTTAAAGCTTTATGCTTCAAAATTCGCAGTCAGGTTTCTACTGCTCGGTTTAGTGCGCTGTACTGTTATACAAAGAACAAAAAAGAGAGACTGACACACATGTGCGCAACGCACATTGAGCCCATGTATGTCAGTCTCTCTTTTTTGCCCTTTGTGCAACAGTATAGCGCAGTAAACAGAACGATGTTATACCAACTAGCCCCAGTCGAAGCCTTATTGAACGTTATTTCGAGTACATTGGACGTGAACATTTGTGGTGGTCCACTACTTCACATTATTCTTCTTTTCACCAACCTCATCGTCGAATCAAGAAGTAGGACGAGGATGCTAGCCTACGCTCTGACACATGACTTGGCCTCGAGGATTACTACCCTCATGTTTGGCTCCTTCGCTCTTTCGGAATCAACTTCAAGGCACCTGTGCAAGCTCCTGCGTGCTGAAGTTTGGAGGCAGGTGCGAATTTTCCGCCTCTATATATGGACAGTATGTGCATCGACGCTGCCGGAGAAATCCGTACAGTATATGTGCAGGTACTTTGCGACTTTAGCGGAAGCCAGGAACGGGTGCACATGCCGCGTGGAAAGTTATATTTAAAGCTTTACCAAGCAGAGAGAAAATAAAAAGCGAACGACCAAAATCGGTGAACCTAGCCAATGTGAATATTCCGGATTTTGTGCGCGCTATATTACACAAGGGACTTAAGTTTGCGGTTCAGCCACAGCCAAAGTCAGCCGAACTGGTGAAAATGGTACCTAATATTGCAAACAGGTTGCCAGAGAACGAGAAGGAAGTTTGCATATCTTAAGGCATTACGTGTGTAAATAACGGCATGGGCAGGAAACGAAGAAACGTCATCACACCACCTGTTAAATTTCTAAAAGAAGACTTAAGACTGCTGATGTCGGACAAAACCGGCACATTCATCATAACTTATGATGCAGAATACGAAAGCGAACTTAAGAAGTAATGTATAAACATTTTCAATAAGTACACCACCTTGACCAAAAAAAGACTTGTAGCAACAAAGAAAAAAATCATGCGGCAATGTGAAGAAGCCGGGTTGGGAAAATAAGCGAAAGAAATTAAAGCTGCTACAAAGCTAACCCCACATCCATTCTTCTCCGTGAAGACCCATAAGGAAGGACACCCTTTCCGAGTGATCGTTGAAGACAGGGACACCTGGAAGCGTGTTCTGGCGACGTTTCTGCAGCAACAACTTTCCATGCTTTCTTTGGATGACCCGTTTCACGTCCCCAACTCGGTTGCGCACAAGTGTGTCAGTCTCTTTTTTGTCCTTTGCGCAACAGTATAGCGCAGTGAACAGAATGATGTCATACCAACTATCCCTATAGTCGAAGCCTTATTGAAGCTTTATATCATTTAGCGACATTACCTCCATCGTTCAGACGGCGAACGTTATCCTAGACAGACATTTACACATTCACGTAGGACACACTGTCATGTGGACGTCGTAACTCTCTACTGTCTTCGTCCTCATTCTACAAGATGAAATGAGGAACAGTGCAGCAAATCCAACGGGGCAAGAGTGTAGGCAAGGGAAATGGCGGTGGCGTAAGGCTGAGAGGCAGAACAGAGGAGCGAACGATGGCGAAAGACAGCGAAAGAGGACGAGGCAGACCGTGTCTTTACGGTAAGCAAAGCTGCGAAGAGGCTACTATGTGACACAGTATAATGTCGAAAAATGACCAGCTTTCAGCGCGATGCTTGAAAAACAACACTGCCACGAAAATTGTGTTTCGAATGTGCTCTTCGTTGTCAAGCTTTATGCTACAAGCAGCACATTTTCGGAATCCTGGTCGGTGAATGCTTGGCTATGGTGTTAGGCTGCTGAGCACGAGGTCGCGGCGAAATGCGAAAAAACCCGTGTACTTAGATTCAGGTGCACGTTAAAGAACCCCAGGAGGTCAAAATTTCGGTAGTCCTCCTCTACGGCGTGCCTCATAATCAGAAAGTGGTTTTGGCACGTAAAACCCCATAATTTAATTTTAATTAATTTCGGTGAATGCTTCATATGCTCTTTGGCGTGTTAATGTGCACCGTCCTATGCGATGAAACACAGGATAATTTGCATTTTAATGGTACGCAACGGAAAATGGACTTCATTATTTACGATCGAAAGCGTTCCTTGTGTTCTTTCTCACTACCACGATACTGTATCCATCCTCCGGGCTCATCCATTGCGTTAAGCGTCGTAGCTACTCTGATGTCAAACAGAATAACGTTGTAGTCACCTGAAGTAAACTTCTTGAAGCACACTTTGCAAACCAAATATGATAAGATGAATTGTCACAGATATCTGAAATGAAACGCTTGTTCTAATAAAGAAAGAAAACCCAGACCAGTCAGAGTTATGGTGTTTATGCTGATATGCGTGAGTTTTTATGTGCCGTTTTAGTGTCTGCTTGGAAAAGAAGACAAGAAACATTTGCCTTGTCAAAACTATGCGTTCAGAAAAATGTCGTGCCAGGGCGTGAACCAGCTGTTCCATGAATCTCATTTCTTTCTCTTGTTGTCGTTGCGACTGTCAGTCAGTTTATATTTGACGACAAGTCAGTATACAACTGCAGGTTCAAGTCACACACCCGTTATTTCCCGCATTTACTCAAGAACGGTTTCACGTAGGCAGTGAAAGGCGGCACAGCTTGCCGTTTGTTATCTTTTCTTCATTTTGCAAACATTGCCTAGCATATATTACACATAGATATGCAGCATCTTTCATTAAAAAAAAATAAATACTGGGATTTTCTGTGCCAGGACAACGATCTGATTATGAGACACGCCGTAGTGAGTGACTGCGGATTAATTTCTTTAAGGGGCACCTAAATCTAAGTGCACGAGCGTTCTTTTTTTCTCATTTCTCCCCCATCGAAATGCGGCCGTCGCAGTCGGGATAGAACTCGCGACCTCGGGCTCAGCATCGGAACGCCATTGCCGCTGGGTGACCGCGGCGGGTTGCACCATGAATGCCTATGCAGGTACATGCCCGTGTTTCAGCGCTGTTTTTCTACCATGGATGCATACGAACGAGTTCGCCTTCAAACCCTTTCGATTCTGAATTAGGTTTAGCCTACTACGTGGTTTATCCCTATTGAGAAGCTTCCGCACGCAGTCCAATTCCTAATGTTTTAAGATGCGCGGATAATGTATCGATTCCACATACTAATTTCTGTACGCATAAAATGGGAAACATACAGAATACGAGACTGTGTGCGGAGACGGTCGGCTACCACTGCTAGACGCCATATAGACTCGCACGTGTCGCGTGAATTTTCTGATGAAGCACGTAGCAGTTGCACTTTTGTGCAACCGCGGTAAAAGCTAAAATAAAACCGTAGGATGGCGCTCTTAAGTTTGCATCCAACAGATGGAAGTACAGCACAGCTATACTGAAGAATGCTGCACAATTTGCAATCTCGTGTTACCACCATTTGTAAATAAAATTTACCCCTCCTTTCCCCTTCTTTCTCCTAGTTACTTTCGCACTCCGTTCAAGGGGGCTAATTCTAATTCTATGCTGTGTTTCGGCCCAAACGTACATGAAAGACAAGTCAATGCATCTAATATCGCAATCACACCGTGCTCTTTCAATCGCGATTGAGCCCAACCTGGATCGAAATCCTCGACCGTGATTGGCTCGCTTCCGCAGATTGCGCGAATGAGCCAATCGCGATCGGACTCGATCGCGTTCGAAAGTGCCCCCCTCGCCCCCGTCACTTGATCCGGAAGTCACCTTTGCTGTATCTTGGTGAATGCGAACTTATCGGAAGTGTTTTCCCGGTTGTTTTTCATTCATATGCAAGATCAAATCATATGTTTCGCGACAAGCTATAGGGCTGTCGAGCTTTGTGATCGGAGGAACAAACTTAATGGAAATACTGGACAACCATCTGACGTCAAAGTTATTATATCAAATGATCGTTAGTATGGATTATTATACTCAAAAAGATTACTTTTTGCGTTTACTTGAATACTGAATAAAGATTGACTGTGTGTGTTTTTTTGCGATGTTAATGCGCAAGGTTTAAAAACAGGAAAAGAAACAGTTCTTTCCCCAAGAACAACCTTCCTTTTTCCAGTCCTCACATGATATTACTCAAACGTTCATCTACCTTTAGATCGGCTAATTACAAATTATTGTGGTCTGCGAGGTTCATGATGCGTTTTTCAGGCAGTTATATCAGTCTAGGACCATGATAATTGCACGACAATGAGCGCCGTAATTGCCAATAAGTATCAGAACGAGGTCCTTTAGCGTCACGTGTTGAGTATGAGGGACGTCACAGAAAAATCTTGCGTGAGGTTAAGAAAGAATGGTTAGCAGTCGTGCTTTGTGAACGTCACGCTGCGCGCTCAGCGTTCGGTACGCTTTCTCTATCTCTCATTAGCGAGGATGAAAAAATGACGCAAAACTGGACAAATGTTCTTTCCCGCATTAACTGCCTAGGCGTGTTCAACGCAGTGGCTCTGCAACCGCAAGAGTTACGAAGTGAGAGTGAGGTAGATGACAAAAATCCTAAAACCAGAGAGAGAGGCAAGTTATAAATGTGAGAGTCTTTGCTCATCTCCGACTCTGCACAAATAGTTCACGGTGGGCATAAAACACTAGATTGCTAACCTCCCTCCCAGAATATGGTGTCCGGCGTATGTCAACCTTACCAGCTTTGGCAGAGGTCTTTCTCTTTCCCTTTCTCGTACGCAATGGAAGGCCCGTTGCAGCACTTGCATAGGCTGACAGGAGAAACGATGCGTGAAAGGACCCACCGTGGTGACTATGGCGTTTCGCTGATGAACACAAGGTTTCGGGTTTGATTTTCGACCGCGGCGGCCGCATTGCTATGAGAGAGGAATGAAAAAACGCTCGTCTGCTGTGCTTTGGGTGCACATAAAAGAAGTACAGCAGGTTAAAATAATACGGAGCCGCCTACTACGGCGTTCCTCAAAACCACTCTGCAGTTTCGGGACGTTAAACGCCATAATCTTAAAACCAATTTATTGCACGTCGGGACAGTTGCCTCGGACGTTACTACTATTCATCTTTTGTATCGTATTATTCCGAAATAAAGAGTAGAAGATGTCGGCAAGAGCCAGCCAGGACAAGAGGTATGCAGTCGTCTTCTGTGCTGTCCTCAGCTTCATCTCTGGCAGCGCTTAGTAACAATGCATATGTATTGTATACGAAAGATCTGCAGTCTTTCATGTAATCGGGATAATACAGTGAACATGACGAGTCTTTTCCTTTAGTATAACGGACGCAAACGTGCCGTACAAAAAAAGTTCATTGCGACCTTTGCACAATCTCGCGCAACCGACTTCCCTTTCAAGACGACAAGCGGTCTCAACTAATTCGGAGGCCGTGCATGCATAGGCACCGACAACGGGGGGCCTGGAGGGCTCAAGCGCTCCCCCCCCCCCCCCCCCGCATATTAGCCATGGGGTCAGGGGCATCATGTCTTCATTTGTACGGTTTTGGACGAATCGGCTGAAGAACTACAGTTGCGTAAAAGTTCGAAGAACAGCACAGCCTTAAATTGCCGCGGCTACATATATTTGTCTCGCACCAATGAAAGGAGAAGGATGACAAGATCAAGAGTTTCATATTTGGTTCACGATCAGGGATTCCGACTGGAAACGGCATCTCTCTGAACGTCTAGCGTTCCAAGTCTCTGTGCGGAATCAAACGAACGGCCAGTTGATAAGTGCAGATGTTGCTTTTTTGCACATTCTCATCTAAGACTTCGAACCTTTACCGTACACCCAAATCAGCTTTTTACTCGAAACATCAACTGTGAACTCACCTTTAATAGTAAGCCTGGCAGAGACTACACATCATCCTTGCTAATATAAGTAAAATATTTATAGCAAAATGAATGGGACCTTGAGTTCCATAATAAACTCTACAGCATTAAAGCCACCTTGAGCGAATGGCAGAGTGCCAGATACTGCCTGGGAAAGGTTCCACGGGTCTTGTGCCGTTCGGGAATTGGCCACACACACTTAACCCACAGCCACCTCTTAAGAAAGGGGGACCCATCAGTACGTGCTCTGACAGCTTATCATCGGTATATTCCGGTGAGTTTTTCCCACGGTCTCTGCGGGAAGCCGTCATTTCTCGCCTGGGTCTCCTTCGCCACTGTGGCGTGGCAGCCCGTTACGCAGCAGTTGCGGCGCTTATTCTTCTTCCGCTTCGGATTCCGCGAATATGTGTGAACCAGAGCAATTGAAATCGAAACCTGCCGCCAACCGTCGGAATCGCAACCACCGCGGGGCAAGAAATCAAGTGCGTCATTGACATCCGGAATCAACATGGCCATTAAAGCTGCAGACTCGACAAGCGACGGCTGCATGTTGTGTGAATGATCGACGCCACTCCACGGCCGCCGGAGAAGGAGCAAAATGAGAAGTTTCTCCAACAAACTCGAAGGCCCGCGCTCCCGCGAGCGTGTCCCAGAGCACGGCCCAGGTAAAACCCCTTCTATTTCGTAAAGTAGCGGCACTATCCTACTCCGCCTTCACTCATCCTCGTTTCTCCTCTCTTTCACGCTCCCTCATCGACCGTGGCGCCGCCTACACCACTCGAGCGTAGCATACGAAATAACACAGAATAGAAACGGCGCCAACGTAAATCTCTTTAAAAATATAATAAACTTTGTCTTGTGTATATATTTAAATACATTGTGTTTACATATGGTGTTTACAGTGTAAATTAAAAGAAAGGTTTAAGTGAGAAAATACGGATGAGACAGCCGCCGCTGGTACTGCGAATGCGCTTGTTCTCCTACTGCCAGGATTCGCAGAAATAAAACAAAGAATGAATTAAAATCCGTGCACGTCCGCACCAATAATGATGCAATAACTTATTAGCCACAGTAATATTTTAAGTGAGAATATCGAGGCAAGTCAAAAGAAACCTCAAATGATGTTCGTGACAAAACTCTGGCAATGAAACGTTTGGGGGCGGGGGGTAGGCTTCGGCATCGCCAAGGGGGGGGGGGGCTCAGCCCCCCCCGGAAAACTCCGGAGGGGGCTCGGGCCCCAGAGCTCCCCCCCCCCCCCCCCCTCGTAGTCGCCGCTTATGGTGCATAGAAACACATTCTAGATTGTGCGGTAGCCTTTGTAGAAAAGAACAGTGAGCTTCACAGTGTAATGCGCCAGTTTTATTCAAGCTGTTTATTCAAAAATCTGCATTTTACCTCTTCGTTATTACAACCTTTGCCCTTTGAGTATTGTTCTTGTATTTTTGTTTTGTATCGAGTTTGGTAGCTCGTTTACATTTTTGAAAGCCCAAGAGTTTATGATTTTTCTTTAGATTTTTTATCGTTAGCTCGTTGTGGAATTGTTTGTACTGCCCAGTGTTTCATAGACACAAAGAGTTTAAAAGCTCTGAATTGTTAGCTCATTGTGAGTGTTTGCATTATCCAATGGTTCTTACAAACGAAAGGTTTGTAATGAGTATACACTTCAACCAACTAGCCGAACAATCTGCTCTCCTAAGGTTTGTAATGAGTTTGTAATATTCCAATTTGTTAGCTTGGTGAGGAAGTGGTCGCGTTGCCCATTGTTTTAGCTCCCTTTAACCAACGGCGTTATGAATGAACCAAGAGTTTAAGTGCTTTTCAGGTTCTTTATTCTTTTATTTATTTAGAACAGGTATCTTAACCATGCGGTCATTCTTTTTAGTATATTCGCTCGACTTTAGAAACAAATACAACTGATCTGCACCTGTGTATATCTCTTGCCAAGGAGCATGGGAGGGGGGGGGGCACGAATAAAAGAATAGAGGGTGCTAATTGCCCCCCCCCCCCACTCCCCGCCAGATTGAAAACTTGGTGCCTACGCGTGCATGGGTTACGTGGTCTCTCAGAATAAGGCTTATCAATCACGTCTTACTAAATTCGTGCGGGGAAGCAGAAGTAAATTAAACGGCGAACTTAGGCGGGCAAATATAGCTTACTGCGAGGTAGTATTTGCTGGCAGTACAAATAAATATACCCTGACTTAGTATGGATGCTTATCAACGACATCCTCTGCCGCGCGAAGAAAACCATCGCACACACACAAAAAAACTATGGTGTAAAAAATTTTGCACTGACTGGCAAACTGCTCGTGGACCACTTTAACAGCCATTCCGTAAACATAAGCATACCAGAGCGTCGAACCACTGCAAACCTTTCATTGACAGTTACATGAATGAACAGTTCTCCAGATAGCACTTTTTCTCGCGCAACCAGATGACCAAGAAATTACAGCACGTTCATGAACTTAAACACTACAAAACACAAGACACTGATGATATTCAAGTTACACCATTAGAGTATGTCCTAGAGATTACAAGAACTGCGCTTGTTCATATATTCAATCTAATCATCGTGTCAGTGGTGCTTTTTGACGATACGAAGAAAAATGGGATAACAGTATTGGTTAACGAAGGTGATATATGCAAATAATGTATCGAATTACAGGCGCATATACATACTTCCTATATTCTTAAAAGGGTTGGAAAAAAAAACTTTCTCGTGTTATTTGATTCCAGAAATCTAATAACTGATTTACAGTTCGGTTTTAAGAAAGGCAGGTCAACTGAAACGGCATTACTGACAGTTAAAGAAATTATACTCAAGAATATCGGTAAAAGTTTATTCACAGCAGGCCTTTTCTGTAGGTGTCAGTAAGGCCTTTGACTGTTTAAATTATGAAATTTTATTGCAGATGCTGTACGGCTGTGCCTACATGAAATTCGTGGCCGCACCACTGGCGAAGCTCAAATCTTACGTCAACGACTACAGCGTGTTCATTTATGTGATTACACGTCAGCCTCCGTGCTTCTATTAGGTGGCGTCCCACACGGAAGCGTGTTAAGCCCTGTTATTATTTAGCCTTTATATTAACGACTTTGCTTAATATCAATACTACCTTAAACTTCTTGATAAACGTGGACGTCACGAGCATGCTCCTCAACCCCGATATATATATTTAAATTATTAGGTGCAACGTGTTAGTACAAAATTTTTTTCTTTGTTCTAGTGAAAATATAATTAAAATTAATCTATTTAAATCAAATACAATAATTTTTCTAGTCATAAATAAGTATTCTATGGCATATATATATATATATATATATATATATATATATATATATATATTACGTATACGCTTGCCAGGAAATTCATATTGTCAGTGAACATTATTTATTTTTTGTCACCTTTTATTCTCGTCTTCGTTGGACCACAGATGTGCTTAAAAAGGCCTTTGCCTGCGTAATAGCTCGCTGTCGAAGACTCCACCCGACTGAAGTAAATAAGGCGAATCACGCCCCTTTTCATCTCTCATCTAAATTATTGCAATCTACAGTGTGGACAACTACGACTAAAACAGCGAAACTTCTAATTTTACAAAAAAATTATTCGTCATGTCGCCTAGCTTGATTACTTGTCGTCAAGAAAACCTCAACGATCCTCTCTGAACACCCCTCAGCGATCACCGCAAACGGCGACCGGAACATCGGCATTCCAGCATAAAACCACGCCGCTCGCTGTTGGAAAGATGATTCTACTCATGCTGTTCGCTGCTGTTCGAGCAATTGTGACAGCTCTACCTCAGGCGAACAAGCTTCCAGAGGTAAAGGCACTGTTGTATATGGAGTCACTAATGAGTCAGAACCAGTGTCACCGGACGGCAATCCTGAATAGCCGTTATGAAAACGTCGTAATAGTTCAGTGGAACACTAACAGCGTTCGATCCAAATCTGCTGACTTTCGCAAGTTAGTTGCACAACACAGGTCCCTTGTGCTGTGCATAGAGGAGGCTGGTGTACGTGATGACTTTCGTCTTTCTAATTACGTAATATATGAAACGCCTCGTCCAGTGGGAAACAGTTGAAAAATGCTCTGCGTTCGAAAAGATTCGCCCTCTCACCTTATTCAATCAAGCAGTTCAGGTTTCCCAGAATATAAAGCCTGCAAAGTATATCTCGCTAAAATATGCGTAACAGTAGTAAGCATATACCTGCAACCATCGAGACGTATTACGAGTGATAATTTGGTAAATATTTTAGCATCACAAGCTCAAATATTACATTAAATGATATGGCTTTAACGCACACAACGTAACATGGGGGAGTAATCACTATGATGCCCGTGGGAATATTGTTCAATGTACCTCGGAAATATACAGTCTCTCAGTATTAAATGACGGATCTGTGAGATTTATGCGTGGATATCGCTATGCCAGTTGCATAGACGTAACACTGTGCTCTAATGATCTTGTTACCGATGATGGGTGGACAACAAACGCGGAAACATGTGGAAGCGATCACTTCCCAATTCTCACATCACAGCCACAATGAAAAAGTATTGAGAAACGAAGATGCGCGGGTATAACAGCTCTTTTGTCAACACTTGTCCAGTCGAGTGGATTGTGAAGCTAACGTAGAGAAACTCACATCAGTGATAAAAGAACCAATAAAAAATTGCTGGCTCTCCCGTAATTGAGAGTATATGTAAACATGAAATGGCAACCCAACAAGCAGGTTGGCTGGAGATGATACTAGCCACAATCTTAAAATGGGTGTAGTGCATGACCGCAACGGCACACCCGACCACACCGCACCGCACTACGCCATACTGTGCACTGGTCCACATGGACGCTGCCGAGCTAGAATAAGAAAACCTGCTAAAGGTGGCACAACAGGCAGCGAAATACGCCAGGGAGACAGAGCGCACTGCCCAGCTAGAAGAAAAGCGCCTGAAGGAGGCGCTATGCAGCGTGGCACCATCTCTCGAGGCGACGCAAAATTCGCGCCGCGGAACTCACGGACAGCTGGCGTTCACAAGAGCGCAGGCAACCCTGTCTCAGCGTCAAAAGATAACACTGAAGTGTATGGTGCCCTCTATCTGCCTTTTGAGCGTCGTTATTGGAAATGACAAATAAAACTTCAGCGCACTAGAAGTTACAGCTTGAGTGATAGTGTGAGCAAACATTAGGAAGAACTCGGAAGCAACATTTTTCAAAGGGACCCTGAAACGATTTTGACGATTTTCTACAAACGTACTGAGTCGTTAGAGTAGGTCCTTCTGATCATTAATTGACGCATCCAAGTGCTCCACGTAAAGCGTGTAATTTATTATAAAGTTTTAAAAATGCACATCGCTGCCGATCGCAGCACACTGCTCGGCGGAATTTTAAGCCGCCCCTACCCATATGACGGAAATCACCCATATGACGTAATTGGGGCGAGCTATCCGATTGGCTGACCAGGGCGCGTGATCGACAATTTTTCCAACTTTATGGTAAACAAATGATGTTTGTAATAGTTGGAATGTTAGTTAATTTGTTCTTATAAAAAGAAAGTAACATAAAGAGAATGCACAAGAACAATTTTTCAGTACACTTAAGCACTTCCGGCACACAGCAAGTGTCGTCTGCTTGTGTTACAACGTGCTCCGTCTTTGACGAGAGCTCCGCCGTCAGTGTCGGTCTGTCTTTTCGCGAGCGCTATGATTCGACTTTGTTGCGTTGTGGACTGCAAACGTAGCGACTGGCAATATGTCATGATGCGACATCGTGTCCCTCTGCAAGCCAGTAGACGAGCGGACTGGCTGCAGCGTATTGGACTGCCGCTATCCGATGGGCGCCAGGATTTGCGCGATTGCGGCCGTCACTTTACACCGGAAGATTACTAACGCAATAACGTTTCGCGAGTCCTGTATTAGGGTAAACGCAAGCGCAAGGGGACAGGGCCTGGCCGCCTTTCGTGTCGTTTCAGGGGATGAACAGAAGCGCAAATGGGAATGGTCTGGACGGTGCAGCCACCTGTTGGCAATGAGCTCAACCACACACAGTAACAGTAACAAAATGTATTCTTCTTTGCTGCTGGTGTAAATTTTTCGCAGGAGTGTAATCGTTAACACGTCGTTTCTGTAAATGTTTAAAATGTTTTACACTTGGTTAGAGCAATATTAGCTCTTTCTTTGGCTGGTTAAACTCTGCGCCAACGGGTGGCTGGACCGTGGAGACCGATCAGGCAGCTCACGTACGTCTACGCTAAAGTTCCTTCATCATGCAGCTTGAGTTTATGCCTTCACCGTTCCGTCGAAACGTTCTGCTAATGTGTGATTACCGGAATACCAGACACGTTCGGCGCTACGACAGAATGCTCGCAACGCAAGCTGCTTCGATAGCTCTCGCTTGGGGTTGACGGCCAAGCCGCTAGCGGAGACGTTTCGCGCGGGCGGGGGCGGGCTCCAAAACAACCGGAAGTGGACGATGTGACGTCGCATCGTGATGCAGAACCAGTGAAGGCGGAGCTTAGCTCCGATCGCTCGGCGAACGAGTTGAGGAAGAAAAGCATGGCTAGGGAGGAGCGTAATTTGTAATCGCTTGTAGCTCCATTAATACGTAACGCTTCACTTAAATTGTGGTGCGAATGTTCTACTTAAGCTGCACCCTACGCGTCTACAAAATTTGTCCCAACCGTTTCAGGGGCCCTTTAAAACTTGTTCAGGCAGTAACTAGCGTATGTAATGTGGTCCTGTACATAGGGCTGGAGGCCAGAGACCACCTTTTCTTCAGTTTTGACTGGTTGCCCGGATAATCTCATTTTGTTCTCGCAACTTGCCCGGATAACGACTGCCTTTTGGCTCCAGGTCGCTGACAAGGGGAGCTAAAAGCATTTCATGCTTAAAATGTGTACGAAACACGTGCCCATTCCTGGTGAGTACACAGCAATTGATGGAGAATATGAACATCTGATAGCTGCAGCCGAAAGAGCTTGTCGCCGAAGTGGAAATATAGAAGCGTATTGAAATTCGCAACAAATCCACTCAGTCACGTGGAGACGACTGCAAAAATTAGGGGGAAAAAACGACGGCGTGAATTTTGCGATACGTTGTCTCCCCCGACGCCAGTTACTCGATTCTGGATGGCCATTCGTGCTTTAAGCGGCCCTGTTGTTCAAACACAACCATTTCGTGCTCTCGCAGTATCCAAGGACATTTCATAATTAGTGATTGCTGCGGAATTCTGCAAAGTTGTAACTAGAACCAGCGTTTGTATTACTTGTGCCGAGTTTCAATATTCAGTGGAAATGGCAAAACAAAAAGTTGTTGCCTGTTTTCACTCGCTGCATGTGCAATTAGACTACGGATTCTCAGAGATTGAACTAAAATGTGAGCTTGCTCCTTGTAAGACAAATACTGCTGCAGGTCCAGATTTCATTATACACAGTATGTTGCAAAACATAGGACCTAGTGGTCGATTGGTACTTTTCGAGTTTTTCAATTACTTATGGAAAAAGCAGCGTGTCCCGGACTCTTGGAAGACAGCCCGTGTGGTACCTCTATTGAAGCCTGGTGAAACCCATCTTTCTCTTGAGTCTTTTCGTCCTGTAGGTCTGACGAGCTGTTTATACAAGGTCATGGAGAAAATCATTGGCACTAGGCTGCAATAGTGGTGTGAGCAAACAGAAGTACTTCCCGATCACATGACAGGATTTAGAAGGCGGCGGTGCACCCTGTATGCAATGCTGGATATCGTTACTTATGTTGAACATGAACAAGCTAGGGAAAATGTCACACTAGCGGTGTTTTTAGATGTTAAACGAGCCTTCGACACAGACATCAGCATCATCATCAGCCTATGTTTATGTGCCCTGCAGGACGAAGGCTTTCCCTGCGATCTTCAATTACCCCTGTCTTGCGCTAGCTGATTCCAATTAGCGTCTGCAACTTTCCTAATTTCATCACCACAGCTAGTTTTCTGCCGTCCTCGACAGCGCTCCCCTTTACTTGGCACCCATTTTGTATGGTCCACTGGTAATCTACCCAATTCATTATATGGCCGGCCCAGCTCCATTTTTTTCTCTTAATGTCAACTAGAACATCGGCTATCTCCGTTTGCTCTCTGATCGACACCACTCTCTTCCTGTCTCTGAACATTACGCGTAATATTTTTCGTTCCATCGCTCTTTGCGCGGTCCGTAATTTGTTCTCGAGGTTGTTGACCTCCAAGTTTCTGCCCCATATGTTAGCACCGGTAGAATGCAATGATTTACACTTTTCTTTTCAACGACAGTGGTAAGCTCCCAGTAAGGATTTGGTAATGCCTGCCATGTACACTAAAACCCATTTTTATTCTTCGGTAAATTTCTTTCTCATGATCAGGGTCCCCTTTGAGTAATTGACCTAAATAAACACGCTCCTGACTGGCGATCCTGAATTCTTGTTCCCTTGCCATGCTGTTGAACATTATCTTTGTCTTCTGCATATTAATCTTCAACCCCACTCTTAAACTTTCTTGGCTAAGTTCCTCAATCAAATGCTTGTCATTTTTCCCGAGTGTTGCTGAACAAGAAAATGTCGTCTGCAAACCGAAAATTGCTGAGATATTCACCGTTGATCCTTATTTCTAAGCCTTCCCAGTCTGACAGCTTGAATACCTCTTTTAAGCAAGCCGTGAATAGCATTGCAGAGATTGTGTCTCCTTGCCTCATCCCTTTCTTTATAGGTAATTTTCTGGTTTTCTCGTGGATAATCAAGGTAGATGTGGAATCTTTGCAGATATTTGCCAAAATATTCACGTATGCCTCCTATACGCCTTGATTACGCAATGCCATCATGAAGGCTGGTATCTCTAATGAATAAAATGTATTTTCATAATCTATGAAAGCCATATAGGAAGGTTGATCGCACTCTGCAGGTTTCTCAATTACTTGAATGATGACATGGACGGGATCCATTGTAGAATATCCCTTCCTGAAGCTAGCCTGTTCTCTTGGTTGATTGAAGCCAAGTGTTGCCCTGATTCTATTGGAAATTCTATATTTTATATAATACTAAAAGCAACCTAATGGGCTTATAATTCTTCAATTCTTTAACGTTTCCCTTCTTATGGATTAGTATAATGTTGGCATTCTTCCAGCTCCCTGGTACACTTGAAGTCGTGAGGCATTGTGTATAAAGGGCCGCAAGCTTTTCAAGCATGATATAGCTCCTCCGTCTTAAATCGACTGTTATTACAGCTTCCCCTGCCGCTTTTCCCCGGGTCATGTCTTGCAAAGCCCTTCTAAGGTCATCGCTAGTTATAGAACGAAAGCCTCTGTATCCTGTTCATCACTACTTCGGATGAAGGTAGCGTGGCTGATCTGGGTACTGTACAGCTCAGTATAGAATTATTTTGCTGGTTTTACTATATCATCAAAACTGCTGATGGCGTTACCCTGATATCTTTGAGGGCATACGTCTTGCCGTGTCCTATGCCAAATTTTCTTCTCACTGATTTCATGCTGCGGTCATGTTTTACTGCTTCCTCAATCTTTACCACGTTATAATTTCGAATATCTTATACTTTCTTTTTGTTGATCGATTTTTGGACAGTTCGGCGAAATCTAGCTGATCTCTTGAGTTGGACATATTTAACAGGGATAAGCGGGCTAGTTGGTGGTCGTTATTGGAATGCATCATGTAACCGCACAAAAATAAGGGACAAAGAAGGAACACACACGACAGGCGCGGAGTCTTGTGTGTTCCTTCTTTGTCCCTTGTTTTTGTGCGGTTACATGATGCATTCCAATTGGACATTTTCATGCTTTGTCGTTTCTTTATTAGGTCATTTGTTACTTGGGAGAGCTTACCAACTGGTTGTCGTGGTGCCTCACCTATGTAGAGACCTCTGTAGCAGAGGACGTGGCCGTTAGTCAGCACTGTATAAGCCTCACCAATTATTCTAGCCTCACTAAGGTCAGTCATATCCCAGGCAATGCCTGATAATTGCCGCGGCGCACTCCGTGCCGCGGCGCACGGAGGGGCATAATGATTCTCTGATCTGTGAACCTGCGATTGCGCCACATGTTTATTTGCCTTGTTTGACACATTATATACACTGGCTTTTGCTGAGATACACAGGTTTATTGGGGACTTATACGTATATTTAAATACCTTGTTGCGAGGTTTTGTGTATACATGCATGGAACTTTGTTTTCAGTGAGAATTTTTTGCCCTTTATCAAGCTGTATCTTCACATTTGTTTATTCCATTGTATATTCGCATTTATAATGTATATTTTGCAGAACACCTTCTTTCTATATGTGATTTCTGTTGTGACTATAATTTTGCTGCAGTTTCTCGCAATACACGACCGGTGACAGCTGCTCCTGCGCAATACATTGCAACAAAGGACCGCGTCATTGAGATATTTCCATGGCCGTTGCATATGTAGAAAAATACGAAGGGAAGTCAAAAAGTAAACGGACTTTTGCAATTTCTAGCACTAGGGTTTGGTAACACTGCTAGTATCCAGCGCTCTGCAACACTTTTATAGAACGGTCACTGTTATTCCAGCGTTAGTCGTTAGTGTAGCAGACCGTTAAACATGGTGGCCCCATTGTCGATCAGCACCATGGAGGAAATGAGGGCAGTGACTCGTTTTTTGTTTGCGGAAGGTGTTAAACCTGCGGAAATTATTTCGTCGAATGCAAGCGCAGTATGGTGACAGTTCTTTATCGCGAAGCAAGCTCTACGAATGGATAGATCATTTCAAACAGCGAAGAACTTGTTTATGTGACGAGGAAGGATCGGGCAGGCCATCAATGGCAAAAACTGAGGATAATTTGAAAGTCGTTGATGGTATGGTGATGCAAAACAGACGTATCCCATTGGACGAAATCGCCATTGCTTAACATATCAGTCATGGTTCAGCGTATTCCATCTTACACGACATGCTAAATTTTCGGAAAGTGAGTGCAGGCTGGGTCCCGAAGAATTGTCAGCGCAGCATAAGGCACAAAGGTTGGACAACTCTCGCAAACATTTGGCCCGACATCGTCGCGAGGGAGATGCAATTTTACAGCAAATTGTTAATGTAGATGAAACTTGGGTACATCATCACGAACCGGAAAAGAAGACTGCGAGGATGGTTTGAAACACTCATCATCACCAGAATTTAAGAAATTTAAACGTCGACCATCAGCTGGTAAGTTTATGCTAACGCTATTCCGGGTCATCGAAGGTGTGGTAGCCGTTCATTTCACCCTACTGTGAACAGTGCGAACTATTGTGATGTGTTGCGAACTAAACTGAGGCCTGCAATCAGATCCAAACGTCGTGGAAAACTGCGAAAAGGTGTTATCCTGCAGCAAGATAACGCTCGGCCACACTCTGCCAAACGGACAGCCGAAACAATAAAGAATCAAGTTGGGATCCGAATTGCTGGAACACCCGCCATACAGTCCAGACTTGGCTGCAAGTGATTTTCATATGTTTGGACCATTGAAGAAAGCGCTCAGGGGAAGATGATTTGAAGCCGGTGCAGAAATCATTGATGCGGTGCAAATTGGTTAAAGGTGCAACCGAAAAACTTTTTTGCCGACGAAATAAAAAAACTTGTGAAATGTTGGGCAAAGCGCGTTGAAGTGCAACGTCTTTATGTAGAAAAATAATGTATGTTTCAGTTTTCTATCATTAAATAAATGTAAATAAACTAAATAAATAAAAGTCCCTTTACTTTTTGACCTCCCCTCGTATAAACAAGGTTCTTGAATTACAGTTTCATTAAATATGTGTCCTCAATTTGTTCATTTCATGACCTTCACGTTTTTCATATCAGCTTCATGCACTGTTTTGCTGGTTTCGAACTTATATAGTTCTAAAGTTCGTGTGATATTTTCGTTACTTATTAAATAGACATTAAATAGCATTGATATGAGTAATTTCTGGCGCAATTTTTGGGGCCGTACGAATATATTCTTCTATTAAAAATACATATTTTACGCGTCTTGCCAATGCGTAACGTTCAAGAATTCGTTTGCGCGTCTTTGGCAATGCAGTTATTATTCATGCATTTGATACCGCGACAAATTCTAGAAGGAGCAGGCTGAGCTGAAACGTGAGCCCCGCCCCCCTAACGAAATTTCTGGCTTGCTACGCTACTCAGCCAAGGAGAGGTGGCCAAACGGCGTTGCTTCGCCAAGCCAATGAGCCGCGCAGTACGCGACGGTAAAGTCCCTCCTTCCGCGAGGGCTCTCGAGTTGCCGCCGCTTTGCGTAAGGTGGCAGCAGGGGTAGTCTGGGGGCCGATTTCTCCGCTCCGCCGTACTTGAAAGTACGTAGCCGGAGGGCGTCGCAAGGCATTCAAACTGCTTTTTTAAGTTTCCGACTTTTGAGAAAGCTCCGCATTGTAGTGCCGTACACCAGCGAGATGTTCAATCAGACTGAATAGTTGCCGTCACCTAAAACGGAGTTTTCGTGCCAATTTACGCGTGACTTTAGATGCGTCGTTTGTTCCTTGTTTATTTGATTGTTTTATTTCGTTATTTTGCTGGATGTAGATTGGTTCTGAGAACTATACGGTGTCTAATGCGTCATTGTCAAATGAACCACGTTTGAAACGAATATCTTTCTGATATGTTCACGATCAAGTGCATCTGTTTCTTCTTCCTTGTGACAATATTTATAAAACATTCTTTATTAATATGTACAAATATTCAGAAACAGTATTTACTGTCTTCGCAAAAGTACTGTTACTACTAATGAAAAACTTTAATCTTATTATTAATGAAAACGTCAGAAATGGTCAGTTTCGAAACACGTTACTGAAAGATTAAATTACTGGGAGGACAGGCTAGCTGATTTAAAAATAAAAGTTCATCGACGCTTTCTGCAACACCGTGATATTCCTTGTAGAAGCTTCAGCGCGCGCGATCTGTCTGCAATGTGCATCCCAAGTGAAGTGCACTGCGCCACGTCTACGACGGTCGCCACGGCTACCACTTACTGCGTGTTTCACGCCGTTTCTGTTCGTTGTTGCTCAGAATGGCTGGCCAGGGAAGGCAGCGAACACGAAGGCGCGGCGGGGCCGCTTTGTTTAGGTCACGGTGATGGTCTAGACAGAACGGAGTCTACAGCCGTCGTTTACAGTCTCCAGCATTTCGTAGGCGCGTGCTCGTTTGCTCTCGCCATCTGACGCTACTGGCGCAGGCGCCTGCATGGCGCCTGAAAGGAGGAGGACAGCTAGCTTCCTCCGTTGTCCCTCTGCCCTCTGCATTAGAGCGTCGCGCGCTCATCGGAGTCGTGCTTAGGTGATCCGTTTGAATATGTGGTATTTCTGGCTCTTTTACACCGGCGGCGAAGCCTTCATCTCCCCTGTGGTGCCTGCGACAGTCTCAAGTGAATTTTGCTATTCCTGGAATTACAAAAAAGTCCAATCATCCAGCGCCGGCTCTGAAGCAACTTACGCTCCTATTACTGCACCAGACGTATCATGACCACATTCATATATATACCGATGGTTCGACCTCACCTACCAGCTCAACTGCCGCGTTCGTCGTTCCAGCTAGGCAGGTTACAGTTAGATTCAAATTGTCACACATGACTACATCTACGTCGGCAGAACTTGCAGCTCTCCATGCCGCTATGACGTACATCACCGAACAGTCAACAGAGAAGTGGGTCGTATTTTGTGATTCTAAGGCAGCTCTTCACAGTATAAAATCTGCGTTACATCACAGAACTTACGCGCAGATGATATCTGGCATCAGGGAAGTGCACCACCAAGCTCTGGAAAGAGGACACCACATTATATTTCAATGGATTCCTGCTGACTGTGGCATCGTCGGCAACAACCTAGCTGACAAGGCTGCCCGGTGGGCCCACGAAGATACCAAGAGGCGTCCAACACCTTTGGCGAGGTCGGACGCTGCCAGGGAACTTCGCCTACTTGCACGCAAGAAGTCACAAGATCTCTGGATTTCAAGTGCCTTCAATTGCAAATTACACAAACTGGACCCCACGCTACCGCTACAACTACCATCTAGCCTTTTCCGCTGAGAAAGAACTTTGCTGTGCCGCTTGTGGCTGGGAGTGGCGTTCACGAACGCATACTCCTACCGTATGGGAATGGCCGAGAGCCCGATGTGCGACTCCTGTGGGTGCGAGGAAACCACCGAGCACCTATTGTGTACCAACCCTCGCTACGATGTCCAACGCCTCTCTCTGCGGGCAACTTTACACCGACTGGACTCGAGACCGTTCACCGAGTCAAAGATACTCGGACCGTGGCCACACCCGTCACTGGCTCGAAAAGCGATTCGTGCACTAGTGCAGTACTTGAAGTGCACCGGCTTAAGAGACCGTTTATAGTGTCCTTGTGTATGGTGTCCCTCCCACACGTACTGAATGCTTACTCTCTCCCTTTCTTCCTCTTTCTATTCTCCTTTCCCCCACCCCCAGTGTAGGGTAGAAGACCGGATGCTGTTCTGGTTGACCTCCCTGCCTTTCCTATCCCTGTTTTCTCTCTTCTCTCTGGCTCTATGTCCAAACTGCGCGTGCGACAGCATCGATAATAAAGCGAAGCGTTCTTTGCCTCTTTCTTCGACTTTGCTGCTGCTGCTGCTGCTTGCTGCTTGCTTGCTCTGCTTTGTTTTGCCTTGCTTTGTTTTGCCTTGCTTTGCTTTGCCTTGCTTTGCTTTGCCTTGCTTTGCCTTGCCTTGCCTTGCCTTGCTTTGCCTTGCTTTGCCTTGCTTTGCCTTGCTTTGCTTTGCCTTGCTTTGCTTTGCCTTGCTTTGCCTTGCCTTGCCTTGCCTTGCCTTGCCTTGCCTTGCCTTGCTTTGCTTTGCTTTGCTTTGCTTTGCTTTGCTTTGCTTGCTTGCTTGCTTGCTTGCGTGCTTGCTTGCTTGCTTGCTTGCTTGCTTTGCTTTGCTTTGCTTTGCTTTGCTTTGCTTGCTTGCTTGCTTGCTTGCTTGCTTGCTTGCTTGCTTGCTGCTGCTGCTGCTGCTGCTGCTGCTGCTGCTGCTGCTGCTGTGGGCTGCTGTCGCGCACACCGCGTCGGAGGGTGGTTCAGAGAGCGTCAGAGAATGACAGGCGCGAGTAAGAGAGAAAAGGCGACGGGAGAAGCTCGTTTTCACCCCACCGCTGGATGGATGGATGGATGGATGGATGGATGGATGGATGGATGGATGGATGGATGGATGGATGGATGGATGGATGGATATTATGAGCGTCCCCTTTGGAACGGGGCGGTGGGTTGCGCCACCAAGCTCTTGGTACTATACTGCCTAATATCCTACCTAGGTTAAACAATGAAAAAAGAAAAAAGAACACTATGAACTACCACGCCCAAATTTTCTGATCCCCTATTGCGAACTGTGCTTTTGTACGTCTCCGTCTTTTGTCGTTTCCCTACTTTTCTTCCACCAATCCTCCAGTCGCCTCTTACTAATGTCTATTGCGGACATGTTTGCTTTAGCACTGCTCCCTCTGAACCCAAGGGCTTCAAGGAGGTCAGTGGTGCCTAAATCGACCGCTGGGTAGACGTCTTCACATTCTAATAAAACATGCTCCGTAGTTTCCCTAGCTTTACCACAGCAAGCACATCGTCGAATGTGCACAATGCCCTCTGGAGCTCCCTGGCCGTCGCCACATTAGCCGCTTGACAGCTGTAATTATCCGTGACTCCCCTCAGAAGCATTGCAGAAACTGCAGCGCTTCCCTTTCTACTAACGTGCGAGGCCAGAGGGGACACAGATAGAACTGTAGAGAGGAGAAGAAGAGAGAGAGGAGAACAGGCAGTTCCCATACAAGAGAGGGGGAGGTGACGTGAGAAGGCAAGGAACCACATCGCCTGCAGCCCCCTTGGTCCTGACTACAGTGTACCAGCTGGTGGCCAATCTTCTGCTGACCATGTAGGCAGTCGGTCCTATGCTGGCTGCTGAACATCCGCTGAGAGCCATCTGCCTGCAAGCAGTGGCAGCCCAGACCAAAGCCAACCATCATGGCTGAACCGCCTAGAGCAAGGAATGGTCGTCGCTACCCTAGCGTCCTCCAGTGGAACACTGACTCACTGCGGCGGCGACAGGCGGACCTCTCCCTACATCTCCTGCAGAGAGATTATGATGTACTTGCCCTGCAGGAGGTGTACGTAGCTGCTGAGGAACTGCGCCTCCCAGGCTACGTGGGTTATAGCAGCCGAACCTCCTGTACCCGGGCGGATTGCCATGCAGTGCCATGCCTCGACGACAGCCATAAGCAGGGCGCTCCTCGCTGTGCTGAGTATGCGAAGAAGGAACTACTTCAGGTGGAGGTGGATGTGGCAGACCTTTTCAGCGGTCCCTTCGAGTGTTGTGCTGTTCCAGTGCGCCTCGAGGGTTCCGACACCACCGTGGCCTGCGTCTACATCAGGCCAGGCCAGCCATGGGATCCCACATGCCTGCGGCAGCTGGCCCACCGTCTAGGGAGGGAGTTCTTGCTTTGCGGAGACGTCAACGCCCACCACACGGCTTGGGGCAGTAGACGGTTCTGCCCACGAGGGAAGGAGCTGAGGGACGTCCTCCAGCAACTGGGCCTGCAGATACTGAACGCCGGCCTACCAACGTTCCTCCGACGCTTAGGCCGGGCAGTCCGCTCGGCCATTGACATCAGCGTGGCCACAGAGGGCTATCGGTACTCCATGGCGCCACTCCCGGACACCTGGGGGTCTGACCATCTGCCTATCCTGCTCTCTCCATTCCAAGGCAAGACACCTAGGAGTCAGGAGTGCCACATCGTGGACTGGCGGGCCTTCAGACGGCTCTGCCATTAGGACACCTCCAGCAGAGACTTCCCCCAGCTGGTGGTCGATAGCGCCAGGGCCGCAACTGTCAGCACGACAGCACAGGTGGGCCAGCCGGTTCCGGATCTGAGGCACCTGGCCCTGCGAGCGGAACGGCGCCGAGCAGAGCGCCAGGCACTACGCACTGCCCTGCCAGAGCTTTGGACTAAGCACCGCCGAGTGGATGCCGTCTGCAGAGGCCACTTACGGAGACGCTGGCGCCAAAGCTGGGAGGGCGTCTGCTCTTCTATCAGCCGAACCCAGGATGGTACCCGTGCGTGGTGCCTGCTAAAGTGCCTGCTGATGGTTCCACAAGCCACACGCCAGGTGCTGTCAGTTGCCGTACACCTGGGAATCAGTGCCGCTGCCCTGGCCGAACTCTTGGCGGACCGATTTGCTGCCAGAATACCTGCTCTGCTGGCCACACCACCACCGGCTGCTGCACTGCAATATCCTGCCTCCAGCCATCATCCAGGATGGGTGGCTGCACAGATCCAGGAGCTGTGTAACGAGCCCATCCGGATACACGAGCTGGAAGCAGCGCTCAGCAGGACCAAGCGCCGGAGCACGCCTGGAGCTGATGGCATCACATTCCAGATGCTGCGGAATCAGGAGGATGCCGGTCGGCAACGGCTCCTGGAGTGCTTCAACGACATCTGGAGCTCAGGCGACATACCAGAAATTTGGCGAGCAGCAGTGGTAGCGCCGATCCTGAAGCCACGGAAGCCCGCCACAGCACTGTCTTTATACTGGCCAGTCTCCCTCACCTCTAGGCAGCCTGCAAGGTGCTGGAGCGTGATTGGAGAGGATTGGAGATAGGTGCCCTGGCGTGATTGGAGAGGATTGCAGCGCAGCTGCAATTATTCCCAGCGCAACAGTCGGGCTTCAGGCGCTACCCCTGCACGGCGGACTCCATCGCGGACGTCGTCGCCACTCTCGAGGATGCCAAGAGCTGCGGGGACGTGGCCATGCTGCTGCTGCTGGATGTGGCGAGTGCTTTTGATGGCCTCCCACACACAATCGTCGAGGCTGCCATAGACGGACTCGGCATCAGCGGGTGCCTCCACGGCTTTGTCACCGGATTCCTGACGGGAAAGACCTTCCGGGTCCGTGTTAGAAGGGAGCTGAGTGAGCCCAGGGACATAACAGCAGGTGTTCCACAAGGGTCAGTGCTCAGCCTCCTCCCCTTCAACATGGTACTGGCAGGATTGCCGGCCTCGCTCCCAGCCACCGCCCGATTCCCGGTCCGCTGCTCCATTTATGCGGACGATGTGGCATTATGGTTGCGCGCGGACCGAGGCGATCAATCCCGGCCATCAGGAGGTCGCTGCAGGAGGCCCTGGATGCGGTGGTCTTTTACCTAGGAGGCATTGGGCTCAAGGTCTCTGCCTCCAAGACGGAGACCCTCCTGATTCACCCGCTGGCCTCGGCCCGTCTGCACGTCAAGCAGCTGAAGGTGGGCGCCAAAGCACTACCATGGAAGCAGGTGGTGACGTACCTGGGGCTCACCATCGACCACCGGCTTAACTGGATTGCCAGCTGCCAAGGCGGCCACGACCAAAGCGCGCCGAGTCCAGGGAGCAATCAGTAAGCTACAGCAGCATGGCCGTGGATGCACCACGAAGTGGGCACTGCGGCTCAACCAGGCCGAAGCAACATGTGCTCTCCTTTACGCCCTCCCACTGGTGAACCTGTCTCCAGCCAGGAAACGCCAACTGGAGGGACTGCACAGGGGTGCCGTGGGGGCCATCCTGGGGCTCCCCAAGTATTCCCCTGTAGCAGCTACACTCGCCGAGGCCAACGAGTGGCCTCTCTCTCTCCGAATGCTCCAGCGAGCGCTGGGACATGTGGACCGGCTACAACGAACACCTGATGGCAGGGCTGTCCTAGAACGGCTTCGCAGCCTACCGTCTTCACGGATGGGAGGGCTCTGCCTTCTCTACGAGCAGATCGTCGCACACCCACCAGTGGTGGTTGCCTCACCACCATCACACCACCGGCCACCGGAGGTCCACCTCTCCCTCGGTGGGGCTACAAAGCATCGGACACCTGTGGCCGCTCTGCAGCAGGCAGCATCCTGCAAACTCCAGGAACAACTGGAGGGTCGGCTGCAGGTGTTCACCGACGGATCCGTGATGCAGGATGGGTCAGCAGCAGCGGCGTGCGTCATCCCTGCCAGAGTCATCAGCAGGCAATGCCGTCTTCCATTCCCAGCGAGTACGACAGCGGTGGAAGTGGCGGGGCTTCACCTGGCCGCTGATCTCCTGGCTGAGGACCCACCTGCACAACCGGTCGCTGTGCTATGCGACAGTAAAGTATAAACCCCATGCAACCGATCTTGCACGCGACAGCGACAAGCGACGGGATGGAGATGGCTGTCGTGTTCGCTCGTCGCCTACAAGTCGTACCCCATGCGAGCGATGACTTCGAGCGACGTCTCCCCAGTGTTGCCGGTATGAAGGCAGCAATATAGGCGCCGAAGCTAGCGTGACGCGTGCTTCATTAACTTAAGTTGATGTGTTTTACTGTAAAAATCAGCATAAAATATTTCTGAAAGTCTTACAGTAGGATCTTATCCTTGCACGTACAAGAATTCAATCGTTTGCTCGTTCCGTGCGACAATCGGAAGTACTTGAGTTATGTACATTCAGTTCCGGCTTCGCGCTATTGGCTAGTCGCTCATAGCACTTTCGGGCGACGAGCGACGAATTCTAGATTTGCAGAACCGAGCGATCGCGCGACAAGACCAAGCGATCTGTTCACGCGACGGCCTGATCCGTCGCTCGAAGCCGTCGCTCGTCGCTGTCGCGCACAAAATCGCGCTCATGGGGTTTAGCCTTAAACCGGCGCTGCAGTCCCTCTCCAATTGCCATCGAGGTGGAATGATGGTGGAATGAGGTGGAATCTCGCTCCTGGCCGCGAAGTCCACGGCACTCGCCTCCTCCGGAGTGTCCGTCTCCTTTCACTGGCTGCCCTCTCATGTGGGCATAGCGGGTAACGAAAGGCGGGCATCCTCGCCAAAGCTGCTCACCACTCAGGAGTCACATTCACTCGAGCAGTGGCGGCCTCAGACTACTCGAGGCCACGACTGAAGCTGCTGCTACTGGCAATTCACCCAGACCCGAGGGTGGCTAACGGCAAGGGACCCAAGCTGCTCCCCGAGTCTGGCCTCACCAGGCGAGATAGGGCCACCCTGCTGCGACTCCGGACTGGTTGCATATGGACAGCAGTCAGACTTCACGCCAAAGGCTGACGTGCCTCCCCCTTTTGCCGACGATGCGGCGATCCCGAAACCCTCGAACACCTCCTATGCACCTGCCCGGCCCTAGCACAGGAACGTTCCAGGGTCACCCGAACCTATAGACTGCAGGGCCTTCCTGCTGGCTCACTCTCCGACCTGCTGTTCCCACACCGCTACCATCTCCCGGCACTCACAGCCTTGTGGAGTTCATGGAGGCGAGTGGGATAGCAGCATACCACTGAGCGCACCTGCCCCTGCCGGTTCCTACCTCCTCTGCCGCCATGTGCGGACCAGCCCCCTGATCCATTTCTCACCTTTCCTCTTTACCTCCTACTCCCCCTCTGCCCTATGACGCTGCGTGCTCCCTGATGGGCTGCAGAATTTAAGTGTCTATTTCCTCCTTCATAATCGCCATATATATATGACAGCGGTTGCGGTAACACAGGATAAACTTAAGTTCAAGGTATGGTACAGTAGGTTGCTGCTATTTCTGAAAAATAAACGCCATGCAATTATGTCAAGCGGGCAACCTACGCAAGGCGCACAGAAGCAGAGCCGCATTAATTAAAGCGCACCGAAGGGTCCAGGAGACACTACGGAAGCGGTCGACGGTCAAATCAACACTTTTATGCCCTCCGCGTTAGCTTTGCGGCTATGGCATTGCTAGTGGTTGTGGAATTGATCCCAAAGGCGGCAGCCCTATTTCGATGGGGGCGACATAGAAAACGCTCGTGCACTTAGATTTTGGGACACGTTAAAGGACATCACGGTGTCAAAATTAATCCGGAGTGCGCCACTACGGCCTGCTTCCTAATCCGATTGTGGTTTTGGCACGTACAGCCTCATAATCCGATTCAAGTTTAATACTTCTGCCACAATGCGATGTGCCATGTGAGGCAATGACAACGCTCAACCCTCTCAGAGGTTATAAAATATAGCGCACAACAACGCCTGAAAGGGGTTGGGACACCAAATTTTGAGGCTTTAAAAAGCATGTTGTAGGCTGCTTCCGTATGCAAGGACACCCAGAACGAAGTATTGGACGCTGCAAACATTTTAAAATAATTTTAATTCAGCTCCAAAAAGTCATTAAAAACTCCTCCTCGTAGTCGAGACCCATCGCTAGCGCGGCAGTTACTACGTCACAGAGGAGGAACGAAAATATTGACGTCATAGCACACTAGCACAAAAACGTGACGTATGATGAGTAGCGATGAAATGCCGATTACGGAGCATGCTGAGCCGAGCGACCGAGCATAGCCTCCACTATGACCGAGCTACAGGCATATAGAAATCCTTTCTTAATGCAAAGAAAGAGTAAGGCGTGCAGGCACGGACACAAGAGGAGAGAAGTGGACAACAGGAACGCCACACGGCGGCCCGCGAACGGCCAACTGCGTGCGGCGAGTTGCCGAGCGGACGGGCCTACGTTTGAGCCGGCCGACTCCGAAAGGGACCAGGATATGCGGCGTTCGTGTTGTCCGCTTCTCTCTTCGCATAGTCGCATAGTTCGGCAGCTCGGAGCGGTCTCTCGTTCGCTTGGCCTTTCTCAATGTGAGGGCCTGTCCACGTTACCGGCACAGAAACTCGCCGCACGCCGTTTGCCGTTCGCGGGCCCCCGTGCGACGGCGGTTTTGCTCGCGAACGGCTAGATTTCCTTGCCGTAGAGAGGATGGGCCCGGGACCCATTTGTGCGGCAGCCGTACGGCGATGCGGCCAATCAGCGACCAAGGAGTGGTCACTCTGGCACCGAGGGCAGCTTCACCGCCTCTGATCGTTCGGCGCCGCCGATATCGTCGCTAGGCCTTTTCCGGTTCACTTCAAAGCTAAAGCGTACGGCGCTTCGGAATGAATCACCGACTCTCACAAGCCGCAATATTTTCTTATCGTTGTTGTCGTTCTTCGCAATAATTATAATAATCGCGACATGCACTTCGAATCGCCAGTTGTTCACATCTGCTGGCAGAGCACGCGTATGCGCGAGCAGACGACGCAGCATAGTTTTACGTCACTCTTTTTTGTGGCCCACGTGACCAAGCTATGTTGCGTTTCCTCCTCTGTGACGTCATAGCATCCCCCGGAGCCCAGAAACCGAAACCGAAATCGCTCGGTATAATAATGCTATTATTAAATTATTTATCGGATATATATGAATCCCGCTGTGTGTATCGTGCTCCCTGAAGCATGACACAACGTTTGGATCAACAAACGCATGAACGAAAATTGTGATGTCTCCACCCCTTGAAGCAAACACCTCTCCCTGTGTGTTCTGTGTACTACGCAGACAAACTGCAGTGGTGCACGCAAGGTAACGTTTAACATCAACTCACTACTCTCGTGTTAGCCTAAACGTTGAAGAAATTAAGCTTTGACCATGAACATCACCACTGATTATCATCAATCAAAGCATCAAGCACGGAAAGATTCGCTTACATCGATTGCCACAGTGCGTGGGATCTGCATAATTTTTTCCTGCTCTCTTTGTAAGGTTGGTACTGCGCTGCGCATTTTGAGGGGACCATGGGGCGAAAATGCTTTGCTCCAAACTGCAAAACTGGCTACAAAAGGTGCAAAGAAAAGTTGTGCTTGGTTTCTGCGCTGAAAGGCGAAGAGTGAGTGAAATTGTGGAGTAATGCAATTCCGCGGAAAGACCGCCCGCTACAGTCACCCGACTGCTTAGGCGATAAACACTTTGAGCTTCATACAATTTGTAGTGAAGACGTGGGGAGCCAAGTACAAGGGTCACGTGATCGCATGTGCTCCTCGTCGAGGGTGCCTTGCCAAAGACGCAGTGCCTACAATATTTCCGGACTGCCCGCCGCACTTATCGAATACGACCAAGCAGAGGAAGAGACCTTCTGAACGGCTGAGCCTACCGCCGCGAATGAAGCGACATATTCCAAATGAGGTGTGCGCGCTTCCTAAAAACTCGGAGGCGGCCGACCATTCTCATGACCAGCCACATTGGAGTACTTGTGAAAGTGGTATGGAACGAGAATCATCACTAAGAACTCCTTGCTCGGGCTCACCACCATGTTCAGGTTTAAGTGCATTCGATTCTTTGTTCGAAGCAGCGCCAAATATTTTACCTTCGCAGTCCTGTGGCTGCCACCGACTAGGATATGACGGAGTAAGGAGCATAGTTTTCTCACAAGTCGAGCGAAAAAAGGGTGCACGTCATTCGAGTGAGCCATGATCACCTACCATAGCTTCCATCAGAGTTGTAGATGTGCTGGACAACATGATGGTGAGGACGGTCGTACTCGGAAAGGAAATTTCGATGCCTGAATTACAACTCCCTTGTGACACCACGAGCGGGGAAGACATCACAACCTTGCTAAAACGAGTCGGCGAGCTAGTGTTGTGCCGCGGAGGTCCAGACTCTGGTGTTATTCACGGACGTGAGCCCGCAAGTGGCTTTTTGGACCTGGGGGGTCGACGGCGTCACAAACAGTGCCCGATAGTTGTTCCTCCTGATGCTGGCACATGTTCGAGGTGTCTTGCGTTATTCTAAACAGTGAGACTTCGCCACAGCTGATTATTAGTCAGGAAATCCGCAGCTGAAACACGCAGGCCTCATTTTCCATCGGTTCCAACTTCTGAGCAGTTATTGTCTTGAAGAAGAGAGAACTCTACTCTAAAAAGGTAAAAAATCGTCTTTCAGTGAGGTTGGAGAAGCTGTGAATTAAAACCTTAGGCAGGCGCGAAATCAAATGGAAATCATAATCACTGAGTCGCTTGAACACAAATTGAGCAAGTTGGACCTCCCTGCACCTCAGGGGGCAGCAATGAAAGAATGCATGTCGGCCGCAAAAATCCAAAATAAGAAAAACAGACGCTACACCGAAGCCTGGCTGCTCAACTGTCTTCTGTTGCACATACGCAGTCCCAGTAGCTACACTTTTCTGCGAAACAACGACATCCTGCCGCTACCGAGACCGAGCATTACTACCGTAAGGAAGTATCTCAGTATGGTGAGCGTTGAATGCTGTTTCGAGAAGCGTTTTTTTCTTGCCTTAAAAAAGAAAGTCTCACACCTCGACAACTTTTAGCGACATAGCATATTGATGTTCGAAGAGATTCAGGTACGCAAAGAACTCAAGGTAAACTCCAAGACGATGACGTACGCTGACTTTTGTGACTTTGTAGATTCCCCTTGCATCAGCATCACCTGCCGATGAACTCGCAGACCACGGACTAGTGTCCACTTTTCGTTCTTTCGGTAACCAGTACGCTAAACTTACCGCTGTTTGCAAGCAAAGGACCTACGAAAGGTAAAGTGTTAGCACAGCTTGTCCTGAAGGCGGTTCTGCGGCTAGAGGAAGCAGGTGTCTTTGTGGATGCGATCGTCTGCGAGGGAGCCGCTACGAAGAGGGCCACGTGGAAACAGTTTTCCGTGAGTGGATGCATGGAGCACACAAAGAACTCCTTTGTACATCCATTAGATGACAAGCGTAATGTCTACGTATTTTATGATGTCCCGCACCTGATTAAGTGTATCAGGAATCGCTTCCATGCAGAAGAAATACTGAAAATCAATGGAACACGTTGAGTGGTCGCACTATGACAGATGAGATGAGAAGAAGAAGAAGAGTCCCAACACACTAGTTGGGGGCGCCCAGGCAAAAAACTGCCGCAGACAGCTTGACAGGACCTGGGGGCCTACAGAGAGCAACAGGCAGTGGATTTCACAAATTCGAACAATTGTAGATACACAATTTATTGTGTATTTACACAGCTTTATTGTTTATTTCACAGCTTTGTTGTTTACGCCATATACAGACCACCGGATACTACTCTCGAATACTTACAAAAATTAGAGGATGAAATGATCAGGCACAAAAAGAATAAGATTCTATTGGCGGGTGAATTTAATTTACCGAGCATCGATTGGGAGCGCCTTAATACTGGAAACGCGTTCAGCAAGCACACCAACATTGTCTTCAATATTATGCTACGTTATAACCTGAAGCAGGTGGTACGCGAGCCGACACGCGTACAGGGCACTTGCAGTTCAATTCTTGACTTGGTATTTCTTAGTCAGGATTTTTCGGAATATTATGTTTGTGTTGAAGAAGGACTTTCCGACCACCGCCTGGTGAGCATTAGCTTACCAGTTGTACAGCTGGCGCAAAACTATTCCTTAGTGCTTAGCTACAAAGCATCATAGAGCACATGGAGAACTGCCTTGTTGATTTTACCATCACTGATGCCTGCTGTCTGTGGAATCGCTTCAAAATTATGTGCCACTACTGCATGAACAAGTTCATCCCTAGTAAAAATAAGAAAGTTCGCAAACACACACCTTGGATGACACGCGATGTTATTCATATTAAACGCAAAGTAAAAAGGTTAAATAAAGCATGGGAATGCTGTTAAAGGCGCAGAACTCTCTCGAACAGAAGGTGAGTGCTGCAAAGAGTTACTATTATAACAACTCTCTGCCTAATTTTATTAAAAATGATCCCACAAAATTCTGAAACCATATGAAGGAGAAAAAGAAACCGATTTCACAGATAATAATTGAAGGCACATCAATAACTAATGACGAAGACATAGCACATCATTTTAATGAGTACTTTCAAAGTGTCTTTGCAGCGTCAGATGGTTGCATTACTATGCTACCAGTGAAACAGGTATTTGACGTGAATTCTATTTCTTATGCTGGAATTGTCAACATGTTGGTAAACCTGAAAGCCAAAGCTTCTTGTGGCCCTGACGATATCCCAAACATCTTTATAAAACGCTATCCTGAACTTATTGCCAGCTTTCTTGTAAGAATATTTTCTGCTTCTCTGCTGTCGGCACAACTGCCCGATGAATGGAGAGAGGCCCGAGTTGTTCCAATATTTAAAAAAAAGGTATCGATTAAGATTACAAAATATCGTCCCATTTCTCTGACATCACACTGCTGCAAGCTCTTCGAGCGCATCGCAGCAAACTATATAAAAGAATTCTTGGCTGAAAACAATGACATAAAAATTGTAACAGCGCAAACGCATGCAACCACAAAGTACCAAGGACGAGACACAAGCGCTTATGTCAAGTATGCACCAACTCGCACAGAAAGAAGTTTTAATGAAAACAATGAGCTTACGGAGTTTCAGCACGGCTTCAGAAATGGTTATTCGACTGTAACGCAATTGGTATCAGTGATTCATTCGTTCGCTATATCTCTCGACAATGACCAAATGGATGTAATATTTTTAGATTTCACAAAAGCCTTCAATAAGGTTCCGCACGACAAATTAATCTTCAAACTTAGAATTATTGGCATACGTGACATTTCCATAAACTGGATTATTGCTTACCCGACCAAACGCACTCAGTACGTTATAATTGGTGAACATAGCTCGGCCACTCTCCCAGTCACATCAGGGGTGCCCCAAGGTAGTGTCTTGGGGCCTTCACTGTTTCTAAGGTATATAAATGACGTCATTAAAACCATAACTCCTGGTGCGCAAATTAGACTGTTTACCGATGATTGTATTTTGTACAATGATATAACTTGTCAGAATGATCAGACTGTCCCCGAAAGGAATTTAAATAACATATTGAAGTGGTGTAATTAATGGGGTATGTTTGTTAACGCTGATAAATCCGTATTTCTTCGTATTACTGGTAAAAAAAAACACTAACGTTTTCTTATACGCTAGGTTCTTCAGCTCTGCGTGAGACTAACTACAAATACTTAGGTGTTACTTTGACTTCCACATTGTCATAGAACATGCACATTAATAATATTTGTTTTTCTGCTTTCCGCAAACTCTGTTTCCTAAGACACAAACTGAAAAATGCCCCTCCTAATGTAAAATTACTGTGTTATTTTTCATTTATTAGACCAAAATTAGAGTATGCATGTATATCATGGGATCCTTACACTAAGTCAAATATCGCGCGGCTTGAAGAAATACAAAGAAAGGCAGTTAGGTTTATATTTCATAAATTCGTAAGAGTGGACTCCCCCTCTAAAATTATGACAAAAAATTCCATGCGGACTCTTGGATCACGCCGAAAGCAGCTAAGGCTTTTACTCCTTTCCCTTCTTCTTAGCAACAGGCTCGAAATGAAACCATCGACTTACATAATGCCTGCAATAAGACGGCACACAAGACGGCCGCATCCGGACTCACTAACACCCTATTATGCTCGAACTGACACGTTTAAATTTTCTTTTTTCCCCAGAACAATATCAGACTGGAACGACAGTTTACAGACACAACGTGCCTAAAAATTGTATAAATTTGTACTTGCTTGTTCCTAATTTGTTCTCTTTTGTTTGTACGCATTCTCTTGCCCCTCTGCTTGGACCGAAAGGTCTGCAGTATGTACTAAATATTACATGCACTCATTATGAAGAAGAAATGAGCTTGCTTGATACAGATACAGCATACATGGTGGACACCATTACAGAATGCATAAATACTGCAGGACATGTAGCAGCCAGGAGAAGAAAAGAGAAAAAGTTCATTGCTTCATCAGATAATCACGCACCTCCGATTTAAGCGTGCCGAGTGGGGCACTGAAATCAATGTGAGTTTTTAAAAGGTTGTATAGTGTTAGTATGCAGTAATCCAGCCTAGATCTACCGAAATTTGTACGTGTACGCGGCACTGATTAGCCTGTTACGTATGCTGTAGTCATACGGGGAATGTTCTGTATCATTTGGAAGTTTATTTTTATACATGTCAAGAGATAGGTTATAATCATATAACTTAGACGCTTTAAACATATTATGTTTAATGAATAGGGGACCAGTGGGTAATAGGCTCGGGTGTCCATTAAAGTTCTCAAAGATTCTGAGTACCTTCTTTTGGAGCCGCTCTAGTTTCTTATAGTTGGCGGTCGATGTAGTACCCCAAGCAAAGTACAATATGAAAGACGCAAGTAAAAATTATATTGCATTCTTTATTGCATAAATTATTGCATTCATACTATATTGCATTCTTTAGCCTAATTAGAATTAATTCCCTCAGTCTGTAGAGGGAATTAATTCAAAGCACCTAGGTAACTTGAGAATTTGCCCGAAACTTACTTTTTCTCGCATTAACCCTTCGAATACAAAAAAAAAAATGCGCGTGAAGCTTGCTACGCAGCTATCCAGTACAAGCGTTGCTAGCGGCCTTGCATTTTACTCAGAAAGGGGAGTGCCTGGCCTCGAGAATATAAAAGGCACTATTGACTTTACATTGCGCGTAAATGATACGTCTGGTACACTCAACCGCAGCCATCCCACTGAAGGCGTCAAAGGCGGGTCAAAGGGGCTCCGAGTTATGGCATTAGCTCTGCACTGGTTGAATTCCTGGGAAAAGGAGGTTAAATCGACTGTTTTCTAGCTGAGTCAACAGCTCAGGGTCTTCGGGTGACGCTCCTTTCGGCGCTTGAGCTGACGCGGTATTTACTAAATCAGTGCGGATCTTCTTATGCATTTACAGCAAAGTTCAACCAAGATGTCTTGGAGAAATTTTTCGGCATTATACGCCAAGTAGGGGGACAAACCTGCCACCCTTCAATGCCTAAGTTTACTCAATTGTACAGTATGTTGTGCATATACAGTTTGGTGAAACCTCCAAAGTTTGGTAACTGTCGAATCGAGTGCTCCGAGGACGCATCTATGCTAACCTTGAAAGATTTCACGTCGGCATTCGAACAGCATGGTCCGGTGCAAAGCCGATTTGAACGGCTGAAAGCAAAACTGGGTGGGCTCATCTCGTACAGTGTGAAGTGCGAAGACGCATTTGACCATATTTATGCGGTCTCTGAGTGCATTGTATATTATGTGACGGGCTTCATGTGCCGCAAGTTGGTGAATATCATGCACATCATGCAATAGAGCGGCCTCACCGAGTCTGGTAAAATAAGTGAACTACCAGAGGCTGAACTTGTGAACTGCAAGACTCGTGGTGGCTTGGTGCATCCCACTAAGTCATTTTTTTCTCTGCTGATCGCCGCAGAGACGAAGTTTCAAAAGAACTCTGACAAACCGGATGCTTACGAGCTAATAACTGACAATGTGGTTGACAAGCATACGTTTGCGTGCGTTTACATGCTCTGATCACAAAGAAATGATCATGGCTTATTTGCTGCACTACCACGTGTCAATGAGAATGCGCTAGTATGCAAAAGAAAAAAGATCCAAAAGCGGAGGACAAGAATAATTTATTCTTGTCCTCCGCTTTTGGAGCTTTCAAAACTGGTTTGAACTAGCGCTTCGCAACGAAAGGCGTAGGAGGTTTCGTGCTCACGTACTTTCCTGCGCTCAATTGTGCCGTCGTGGTGCACTGATTTGATTGTACACTGCAACCATGAAAAATTATTCAGTTTCTAGCATATCGTAATTGTATTCACAAGTTAATTGCCAATAAAATGTTCAGTTACTTTTATTTTGCGCACTTTTTTTTCTGTTCTTAGGGAGCTGAACAATAGTCAAACAATTGGTGACCGCGCAACAGTGAAATTCAGTTACAGCCAGGCGATCATAAATCAAATACGTCCATAAGCCCAATGTTACTCACAACGAAGTGAAAGCCAAATTTTTTTGTTACGTTGTACATTCGCCGGTAAGAATTTTTATGCTTCCAGGAAAATACACGCGCGTCCCTTGCTATCGGCGCTCTGTGTCAGTTTTGTCGAAATTACCCGCGCCGATCAGAAATTTTTAAGCTCCATAGAGCTTGATACACTTATTTCTGAGGGCAAGGCCAACAGACAGCCTCTACAAGCTATTAAAATCATAAACAGCGTTTTAAAGCCAGAAAAATTGCGATAATAGCCCAATTTACACAGCACAGCGAAAGCTTGCGATGCGCGTCTTGGGCCTATAAACGCCTTTCGTCACTTGGCGACTGCTGTAGAAACTCGAGAGGTTAGGCGACGCGCTTGCGGCGCTCGTTTGGCTACCTCTCCTATTCTACCACCGTGGTCCCAGCTAACTTAAGCCAGAGTTTAAAAATATGTGAAAGCCACGTAGCTGGACAAAACCAAGGTAATGTTGCTTGCCGTCGCCTGGAGATACTCAGATTATTTTTTTTTCATTCTATCTAAATGCATAGTTAGTCCTAATTAATTAATCAACTTATCAAATATTATCATCATCATCATCAGCCTGGTTACGCCCACTGCATGGCAAAGGCCTCTCCCATACTTCTCCAGCCACCCCTGACATGTAGAAATTGTGGCCATGTTGTCCCTGCAATCTTCTTAATCTCATCCGCCCACCTAACTTTCTGCCGCCCCCTGCTACGCTTCCCTTCCCTGGAATCCAGTCCGTAACCCTTAATGACCATTGGTTATCTTCCCTCCTCATTACATGTCCTGCCCATGCCAATTTCTTTTTCTTGATTTCAACTAAGACGTCATTAACTCGCGTTTGTTCCCTCACCCAATCTGCTTTTTTCTTATCCCTTAACGTTACACTCATCATTCTTCTTTCCATAGCTCGTTGCGTCGTCCTCAATTTAAGTAGAACCCTTTTCGTAAGCCTCCAGGTTTCTGCCCCGTACGTGAGTACTGGTAAGACACAGGTGTTATACGCTTTTCTCTTGAGGGATAATGGTAACCTGCTGTTCATGATCTCAGAATGCCTGCCAAACGCACCCCAGCCCATTCTTATTCTTCTGATTATTTCAGCCTCATGATCCGGATCCGCCGTCACTACCTGTCCTAAGTAGATGTATTCCCTTGCCACTTCCAGTGCCTCGCTACCTATCGTAAACTGCTGTTCTCTTCTGAGACTGTTATACATTAGTTTTCTGCAGGTAAATTTTTAGACCCACCCTTCTGCTTTGCGTCTCGAGGTCAGTGAGCATGCATTGCAATTGGTCCCCTGAGTTACTAAGCAAGGCAATATCATCAGCGAATCGCAAGTTACTAAGGTATTCTCCATTGACTCTTATCCCCAATTCTTCCCAATCCAGGTCTCTGAATACCTCCTGTAAACATGCTCTGAATAGCATTGGAGAGATCATATCTCCCTGCCTGACGCCTTTCTTTATTGGGATTTTGTTGCTTTCTTTGTGGAGGACTACGGTGGCTGTGGAGCCGCTATAAATATCTTTCAGTATTTTTACATATGGCTCATCTACACCCTGATTCCGTAGTGCATCCATGACTGCTGAGGTTTCGACTGAATCAAACGCTTTTTCGTAATTAATGAAAGCTATATATAAGGGTTGGTTATATTCCGCACATTTCTCTATCACCTGATTGATAGTGTAAATATGGTTTATTGTTGAGTATCTTTTACAGAATCCTGTCTGGTCCTTTGGCTGACAGAAGTCTAAGGTGTTCCTGATTCTATTTGCGATTACCTTAGTAAATACTTTGTAGGCAACGGACAGTAAGCTGATCGGTCTATAATTTTTCAAGTCTTTGGCGTCCCCTTTCTTATGGATTAGGATTATGTTATCGTTCTTCCAAGATTCCGGTACGCTCGAAGTCATGAGGCAATGCGTATACAGGGTGGCCAGTTTTTCTAGAACAATCTGCCCACCATTCTTCATCAACTCTGCTGTTACCTGATCCTCCCCAGCTGCCTTCCCCCTTTGCATGGCTCCCAAGGGTTTCTTTACTTCTTCCGGCGTTACTTGTGGTATTTCAAATTCCTCTGGACTATTCTCTCTTCCATTATCGTCGTGGGTGCCACTGGTACTGTATAAATCTCTATAGAACTCCTCAGCCACTTGAACTATCTCATCCATATTAGTAATGATATTGCCAGCTTTGTCTCTTAACGCATGCATCTGATTCTTGCCTATTCCTAGTTTTTTCTTCACTGCTGTTAGGCTTCCTCCGTTCCTGAGAGCATGTTCAATTCTATCCATATTATACTTCCTTATGTCAGCTGTCTTACGCTTGTTGATTAACTTGGAAAGTTCTGCCAGTTCTATTCTAGCTGTAGGATTAGAGGCTTTCATACATTGGCGTTTCTTGATAAGTTCTTTCGTCTCCTTAGATAGCTTACTGGCATCCTGTCTAACGGAGTTACCACCGACTTCTATTGCACACTCTTTAATGATGCCCATAAGATTGTCGTTCATATCTTCCACACTAAGGTCCTCTTCCTGAGTTAAAGCTGAATGCCTGTTCTGTAGCTTGATCCGGAATTCCTCTATTTTCCCTCTTACCGCTAACTCATTGATCGGCTTCTTATGTACCAGTTTCTTCCGTTCCTTCCTCAAGTCTAAGCTAATTCGAATTCTTACCATCCTATGGTCACTGCAGCGCACTTTGCCGAGCACGTCCACATCTTGTATGATGCCAGGGTTAGCGCAGAGTATAATGTCTATTTCATTTCTAGTCTCGCCATTCGGGCTCCTCCACGTCCACTTTCGGCTATCCCGCTTGCGGAAGAAGGTAGTCATTATCCGCATATTATTCTGGTCGGCGAACTCTACTATCAAATATTATAATTAGATGAAAAGCGTCAGTGAGAAAATTGTAGAGCAACATGAAAAATTCCCGACACAGCTTTCCGTTGCTCAATAGGTGCTGCAGAAAAGTGTTTTTCCGAGCGTGAAAGAAGCGCGCGAATACACGCAAAGTGCATCTAAATGCATCTAAATGTTCATAGTACAAGTCATACGTCATCGCCATAATTTTATTATACAGATTTTACGCACTTTATTGCGTATATTTTAAGGCCCCTTTACAGCCACGTCACACCAACCCCATAGTAATCATAAGTACATTGCAAACCCATTAGCACAGACATGGCGCTCTTTGGCCATACCTGGCCCTTGCGCCAAAAAACCCCCATACATCATCATACACGCAAAGTGTCTCGAGCGGCTGCAGTCACGCGGCAATTTTGCGTGCATTTGCGGGCTTCTTTCATGCTGGGAGGAGGAGGAGGATGGAACTTTATTAATACAGAAATCGTTGCGCGGTCTATTCCTGGGTGGCTCCCTCTGACAGGGCTGCACTGGCGATCGCGGCTCGCCGGGCCTGGTCGAGGGTCGCCACGTGGCTTCCCAGGTCGAGTTCGGAGAGTCTCGCCTCTCAAGGCCACGTAGTGAGTGTGTGTGCCGTGACTCGTGGCAAATTTGCGTCGCCCGGGCAGTCGATTTTCTTACTGACACTTTTCATCTAACTATAATATTTGAGACGTTGATTAATTAATTAAGACTAATCCAATTAGGCAGAATTAAAAAAGACATAATTTGAGTATGTCCAAGCGACGGCAAAAAACGTTACCTTTGTTCTGTCCAGCTATGGGGCATTTGCATATTTTTAAACTCTGGCTAAACTTAGCGGGTATAACCTGTATATGCGGGTGATGTTTGTATTTGGGCCTCAGGTTCATGCGCCAACTTTGTTCAGTCTACTTCGCAGGAAGGCCTAAACATTGTGGACAAATTCTTAAAGGAAAGAGGAATGTAACTGTCTTACATTAAGACGGCTATGCTACCCTTCACCAGATGATACCTAAAAGACTTTCAACTGCGCCTTGAAGGACAACCTTTGGACGTAGTCAAACAACAGAAATTTCTGGGTGTTATACTAGACAGGCAACTTTCTTGGAATTCTCAAGTTAAAGCCCTCGAAGAGCAAATAAACTTGCGGAAGGCGGCGCGAAGAGGCAGCCGCCGTGGCCGTGGTTTATTTAGGCCGGCCAGTCATGGCGCCACAGGATCTCTTGAGCGGCGGCCGCTCAGGTGGAGCGCCCTAGGTGTTCCATCCTCGCGCTACATGCACGTGAGCCGTCTTCTTCCTCGGCTCTGGAGCCGATAGTCGCGCCGCTACAGGGCCCTCCTACGAGTGCGAAGCGCGATTGAAAATATGTGCAAAAGGCGCGCGTATAGAAAGAAGAGAGACTGCAAGCCGATATAGATGAGCGGCAACTCGTATCGTCCGTTAAGGTCCAGGTAAAGCCCGTGTTGCGGCGAAGGGCACAAATAGTTCTCTGGTGGTCGTGGTGAGAGTGCCTGCACACAGGGCGCATTGTCTTGTGCGTTGACAACGACGTCGTCTTGCGTTGTCGACGTCTGCGCACCCAGAGTGGTGCAACTCGGCAAGCACAGTTGAGACGTATTGGCCGGTTCTTGGCGCGTGCCGAGAGTTCAGGCCGTTAAGGCGAACAACGCAGAAGGCGCTGTCGTCGAACGGCGTGCAACGGTGGCAGTGGCAGAGAACTGCCGGAGGCGATGTTCCTTGTTGCCCTTGCCGATTCATGCTGCGTCACCATTTCAGGTGCGGGTACGGGTGTGCAGGGTGGCGTGCAGGCCGGCCGCTGCTCGGTTGTTGCGTAATTTTTCAGTGCTTTTGTCAGAGGGGCGACGGAAAGCAGATGGTAATGGTGTCGTTGTTGGTAGTGTCGGGTTGACACAATCTGAGAGAGATGTACTGCACCAGGCAGCAACGGCAGCGTAGGTTGTGAGCGGTGCGCAGTCACAGTGATGCCGTAGTTCGAAGTCACGTCCTGCTGCAGATTCTCGTGGTGTCTCGGGCCTGATAGAAGTCGGAGCTCCGAAAGAATATCGTCTGGCAGCTCGCGACTTGCTTTGAAATAGCGCAAGCGTTGGTCTCTCACGTTGTTGTCGTAGAAATGATGCTCAACCTGAAGAAACCAGATGGCAGAGCTGCTCCTGCGAAATTTCGGTAGGCCATGCATGCGTGGAAAGTTCGAGCACAGAATATGGGAAGGCTCGCCTGCTGATGCTTGTGGCGCAATCTGGAATGCCCACAGTATCAGGGTTGCGGTGGTCGCTGAATGCATCGCCAAGGTTGTGCTTGTGGCGTCGCCGTGCTGCGAGAGTGAAATTTGCGCTTAGTGGAGCCGGTGGGAGAACCTCTGAATTGGTGATGAGTGAGGTGCCCCCGAACGGAAAGCGGATAGCTTGCGGGAACGTCCAAGGAAGGAGAGCGGCGGGCTGTAGAATAGCCCAAAGCGGCTGCGTTTGGCCCAGTGAATTCATTGGAAGGAGTCGTCGCGGAGCTGCCCTTGAGATGGGAAGGAGACTCACGGACCGAGTAGAGGTTTGAGGCTGGGGCCGGCGCGTGCTAACGATCGGCACGGGTCGACGCAGGAGATGTGGGACGACAAGACGCGGAATGACGCGATGGTTCAAATAGCGAGAGCTGTTGTCCCTGAGCGCTCGAGGTGGCGTAGTGAGCAAGGACGGCTGCCCCCAAGTCGTCGTAGAAGTCGGGGCCTGGAGGCGGCAGCCGAGCCTAAAACGGAGCCGGAGCCTGGAGCGCAGCCGGAGCGTGGAACCTTGTTGATACGGAAGTGGCTGTCCAGCTGGATGAACCAGATGTCCGGCATATCGATGTACAATTCCCGATCATCATACACTCTCGCCTTGGTAGAGTCGGTGCGTTGACGCTGGCGTGGCTGGGCTCGGTCGCCCGGTTTCACCAATTTGTGGGAGGCGGCGCGAAGAGGTGGCCCCGTGGCCACGGTTTATTTAGGTAGGCCAGCCGCAGTGCCGCGGGACTTCGGTAGTGGCAGCTACCGCGGCCGCTCAGGTCGAGCGCCTTAGCGTGTTGTTGTTGCTGCCTCAAAACGTGCCTCGTACCCACAGGGGGGATTGGCCACACTAGGTTGATCGAGAAGTGCATCCCACAAAATACCATAAGGGGGTAAAGGCAAAATATTCAAAACGAAGCACTATAGACAACTAAATGATAACAAATTTTGAGAGGGCTATACATAAATTAAGAAAAAATTTAAAATAAGAAACTGTCCCACAGTCGGTACCCTAGTAGTGAGACCCTCCTCACACTTCAATGAACTTTTGTATATCAGTAATCACCGACACATGGCTTGTACCTAATTGACAGGCACCAAAGGACAAAATGTTTAGTGTAGTAAGTGCTAACCCCAGCTGAGTAGTTGGAAATATGAGGAACATTCTGCGGAGGGAAGAGAAGCGGCGGCAAGAAAGAAAGAAATGACCCACAGTTACTTGTTCATTACAAAAAGAGCAGAGGTTAGTTATGAATAAGCCAGATCTATGAAGGTAAACCTTTAGGCGGGGAACTCATCAAGCTTCCGTTGTAAAGGTGACCTCGCATTGCCGTGAAAAGCATTTGCTCGTGTTCCACCGGAAATTTAGTCTACAATTATCTGCGGAAAGTAGGGATGATTAACTGTTATAATTTAGAAATAAGAGGCGTTTAAATCTAGCTCCTGTTAAAAAAGCAAAATCAGGAAGAATATTTAAGACTGGACCATTTAGTGACGACTATGAGAGCGAGTCCACTGATTCATATAAACAGATTCCACTATGACCGGGTACCTAGACAAAGCAGACTTCAGGCAAATTGTCGGGGGCAAAAATCGAAAATATACTCAGTAGGTGTGACCGATTATCAAAAGTTGAATGTGTACAAACCAAAAGCGCGTCGCTAACAATTATTAATTTAGATTTCTGTGGGCACAGTGTTTTAATGGCCAGAATAATTGCCAAAAATTCTGCAAGAAATATTCGGGTGCAATCAGCGAGACGGAGAGCAAAAGACCGGTTAAGCTGATTTGAAAAGATGCCAACTCCGGCCTTCTTTAAATTGTATGTTGCGTCCGTTGAAATAACCGGGTGAGACGGAAATTGACTAAGATAATCTTGAAGGAGACAAAGTATTTTCGCTGGAAGAAGTTTTGCGTGTTTTGCAAAACTATCATGAAGAATCAGTTTCACCTTGATTATTTTTGGAGAAATCAGGTACGGTAGACGAATATGAAGTTTAGGTAACAGCGTCCGAACAAAAAGAACTTGTGGTTGTCGATAACGCCGCCAGCGTATTCTGAAAAATGAATCGGGAGAGTTGTTGAAGATGTATTGCAAACGGAAGAAGGACGCATCGTAAAGCTTCAGAAAAGTCAGAACAGTAAGTTGCTGAAATCTGGACTCAAGCGGAAAAATTGCAGCCTCTAGATAAAGTGCACCGTTAGCCACAAAACTTAGCATCCAAGACAAAGACACAGCGCTTGGATTTGTTGTAGTATGATAGGTATTAGCTTGTATGCAGCACATCCTGAAAAAAGAACACAGCCGAATTCTAGAATGGGGTGGACGTAAATTTTATAAATCATCAGCAGCGTAGCCTTACGCATATCCCTTCTTTTATTACTGAAACGGCGCAACAATCCTATTGGACGTTCTCCTTTACTAGCATTTGTTTCGATTTGATGCTGCCAATTTAGCGTACAATCATATGTTACCCCTAACTACTTTAATGCTGCAACTTGCGGTATCGTCTCATTTCGGCAATGAGGAAAAATGAAAACGGGATTTGACAATGGAAACACAAGTAATGAGCATTTCTTGACGTAAAGGGAAAAAGACAGTTCGTTCAGCCAGGACTCGAGTGCAGAAAAATAAGATTGCAAAATCTGGTGTAGTGTATTGATATCCCGTGATGAGGAGAAAAATGCAATGTCATCAGCACAGGGATAGAGTTGCATATCCTGATGAACTGGGACAGAAGATAAAATATTAAACAAAAGCGGAGAAAGAACTGATCTCTATGCTATACCTCTCGTCTGTTTAAACGTACCCGATGTCACCCCATCCTTGAAACAAAAGAATTGTCAATCAGAAAGGAACACCTCTATTCAGGCCACTATATAGCCTGGAACAGCACAGCTCGGTAATCTAGAGATTAAAATTCTATGCTAGACACTGTCATATGCTTCTGCAATATCTAAAGTTACCAAAGCTGATACATCTGATAGTCCTGCGAGTCGAATGCTAAATGCACTTACGCCGTCTTCTTCGTCCGCGGCTCAGGAGGCGATAGTCGCGTCGCTACAAATTCAATAAATGCTCTTCGCCGCGTAGCAGGCACGACATGGGGAGGGTTGGTTTCATCACTGCTAAAAGTACATAATGCACTTATAAAGCAGAAGATAGCATATTCTTCATCTGTTCTGCATGGAATCTCCCGTTCATCTGAAGAGCAACTTCAAGGATTAATACCTAGGAGCCTCAGAGTATGCTTAGACCTTCTTCGAGCAACCTCAAGTTCCTTAGTAATTGCAGAGGCACGTCATCCTCCATTTACTGTTATGGGGACGGTTGAAACCTGTCGACACTTTCGCGTTTCAGTGCAGCACAAAAGGCACCCACTAGCAATTGTACTTATTGAGAGAGACAGGGCTCGCATTAATATGGTCATTTAGGTGCACGAAAATCTACTACGACATCACGAATTTAGGATCTCATATCTCCTACCCCCCGTGGCACTTCGTCGCCCCGAAAATTGAACTTTCGGTTGAAGGAATTATTCACAAACGAGATATGTTCATGCTAGCCGCACAACTAGCGTTATACCAGATATACTTTCGATACCCTGGTTATATGCAAACGTACACAGATGGTTCTTGTGAAAAAAAAATTATTCTACAGCTCCCTTTGCCATTCCAGAATGGAACCGAATACAGAAGTGTAAACTGTTTCGCACGACATCATCAACTACAGCAGAGCTTTTTGCAATATTGACTTTGTTACGATACATAAATTCAATGCAAAAAGGGAACCAATGAGTCATGCTTTGTGACTCGCAGGAAGCTTCGTCGTCACTTCATGGTTACATCAGCAATTCGCAAAACATGGTGTTAGTTTACGAAACACTAAAGGAACTCAAATGAAAAGAATCCCACAATAATGTCCCCAGTGGATACCTGACCACTGCAATATCCCTGGGAATGTTGCAGCAGCCAAGGCAACTAAACAAGCGCGTGTTAACAAAGCAACATCTGGCCTCCCTCTAACACTAGGCGAGCGGCACATATTAAGGCAGATCTCAGCCCGTTGTTGCACAGCGACATGGTTTGATAAGGACTGAAAATATTCAGATTATTTCACATTGACCCTTCACTTCAATTTAAAATACCGTCGACATTGATACAACCAGAGCCTTTGAAACGCTCATTCATAGTCTGCGGCTCCGTACCGCGTATACAAAACACTTTCCACACACACAAAAAAGTTCAAGAGCTGACAGTCCGGAATATACTTGTGGCCATGCGGATGAGGATGTACAGCCTCTTCTCGTAGAATGTCCGCGACACGACACACAGAGACAACGTTTAGCACGTGATTTAATGGCATTGGACCGCTGGCCCTTTAGCTTCAGGAAGATCGTAGGTCCTTGACCAACATATTAATTGCAAAGACGAGCGTTACTGGCCCTCCAAGGATTTCTAGAAGCGAGCAATATTCTCGGAAACTATTGAGTAGGGTGTTTATCTGTGATAAGCACACCCTGTGTGATTAATCTGACCCGACTTTGGCCCATTGAATGCCTAGATTCACGCACCTTCGTTTCAATCTAAGCCGTGTTTTCTTATGTGCCCTGGCTTTAGTGTAGTTATGTGACCGAACTTTGTGTTGGCTTTAGTGCACTTATGTAACTGGACTTTGTGTTATTGTGGTTTGGAGTTGACTTCTAGTTTTAATGCTTTGAAGTTAATTCTAGTTTTTTTTTTCTCATATCTCTATGTGAGAAAGAGTAGCCAGTGCCAATTAAAGGTGTCAATTTCTCCAAAGCACCATATAATAATTAAAGAAAGAATCACGCATTAAAAAGTTAGTGCTGAAGTCAAGCATATGTGTGTGCTTCAAATTTTGTACTCCTTTCGTTTTGATCCTGAAGCTTTTAAGCAGTTTTTTAAACATGCTGCATGCTTAACGGCAAGATATATTTTTACCTCATGCACTGGAAACAGTGACATCGGGTATGTTCAATGGTTTGGAAATAATTATAAACTTCAAGCATTGTACTACAATTTGCCAAGTGTACTTAAACTGTATAAGCACGTAATAAGGCCCACGTTCGAAGACCTACGCTTATACTTTAAGAGCACAGAGTAATATTATTGTTGTTTATGTCATGCTTTAACACATGGTTGTAATACTACTTTACTATTTACCTTGTTATTTTCATAATTGAAACCACCATACATATAAACACCCGGTATTTGCCAGGCGTTTTCTAGATCATACAGAATTTTTAAAAATTACCTGGGGCAGATAACATAATTCTACTCATTGAGCTATAATAATATACTCAAAGAGACTGACATTACTTGCACGAGAAATAGAAATTCATAATCAACTAATGAAAAAACATTCCCTAATTATCTTTTTAATTCATTACTTCGTGGTACATATTGCAATTTTCTCATTGTAGTTGGGGGGTTCTCAAGACGTATCCACTTGGAACTAGTTTTCAGGATCACACCAGTTTCGAGATATTCAGTCCAAAAGTATGCGACGAAATACGCACATGGGCGTTCCAGTTACGTTCGGACTTCAATGCATAAAAGGACGTTTTTTTAAAAAACAGGTGAAACGATTGAAGTTCTGGTAGTACGACGGCCGCGCCAACGCGGCGCGCAGTTCTACCGCTTAAAAAAGTTTTTGCGTTGTGCATTTTTCAGGCACGGTCTCTTGCAATTAATGGGTGGGGGGGGGGGGGGGGGGGGCAATTATTAGGTGTGAGTGGAAGTCCGAACCGGACATGTTATGTACGCAACTTACTATATCTCGAATAAGCGATGAATCAAACTATTTGCCCACTCTCATCGAAGTCCGAGTATCTAGGATCGACTGCATTATCCAAAGCTCAACTTTTGCATAAGGTGGTGACAAACGCCACATACATTATTTAAAGAACACGAGTATACAAGAACAAAATGTTGCGCCTACTCCGGTAACGGCACATTGAATAATGTTCTTTTTACTGTGAACATAACTTAATTGCCGGCTGGGATTTGACAGGAGACGGTGTACATGACGCAAACCAGAACCTCTTTGTTTGTGTCAAGGTTTTGCGTCAAAGTACCCAAGATATTTTTTTTCAGTTCCATAAAGCACGCATCTCAAGCCAATCAGCAGTCGTTAAAGCTTCATGTGACCAGGAAGGAGGCCATTTCACACGCAGTGCTTGTCGACTGTTTAGACGTAGACCTGGGGTATACTAACACGCCAACGTGAACAAGTAGATACTTGGGCCAACGAAGTGAAAGATAGGGTGAGATCAGTCGCGTTATGGGCATTGAGTTACAGTCACGGCTTCAAACATCCTGCAGTGCGCGTAAGAGAACTGCAGGATGTCATTTATAACCGTTGGCGCCACGCCGTACACGACGTAAAAACATGCCCCCTCCCCCCTCCCCCCCCCAAAAAAAAAAATATATATATAGCGCTCAGTAGATGAGTTCTTTTTTTTTTCATAAAAATCACGATACATCCTTTTTTTCCTTTTTCTTTTTTTTTAGTTAGCCCCTGTCTTGACAAGTTGGAAGAATGAAGGCAACCAGAAATTTTGGATGAACCTCGCTCACTCTTTTCTCCTGGGCTAGAGTCACCAGATTTGGCATTGTCGATTGGCACCGCGCACTAAGTGGTTCGAAGATATCGACGAATTCGTTCGCCACGTGAGGATATGGCCACATGAGCAAAGTTAGGCCTAGTGAAACGACACTGCGTGCTTTTAACTTATTTTGCACTGGCCTAATGTTGAAAACAGGGCGTCAGCATGACTCTGTTCCAGTAGTTTTCATACTACTACTACTACCACTACTACTACTACTACTACTACTACTACTACTACTACTACTACTACTACTACTACTACTACTACTAATAATAATAATAATAATAATAATAATAATGATAACAATTTACGGTTCATCATGCTTAGCAAACTATACAACTCAGCAACGTTGAACTTATAACTAAATTTCTGGGTGACGTGCCCACATCCATCACTAACCTTGATGAATCCTCTTTTCGCTTGCTTAACAATGAGATGTGCTACGTAATTAAGCTGACTTACATAAGAAGTGTCCAGCATCACTCATTTTCGCGTTGGCAGCTTAATTCAATTTCTAAATGCCGTCTGATTAAAAACTACTACGAAGTTCGCAAATACGCTTGGGCACAACAGCTCTAAGAATGAATGAATGAATGAATGAATGAATGAATGAATGAATGAAATATTAATTTGTATTTGTCAAGATAGCTTTATGCTTTAAAGTATTGCACTAATTTAAGAATTTGCAAAGGCAACCGCGTTAAACAGCCAGATGGAAACGTGGATTGGCGATTGAATCAGGAGTGAGGGAAAACGTAAGTTTTGAGCCAGTTTCGGTGAAAATGTATTGGAAGCATACGAAAGAACAAAGCTACATTACTAGCGTTCAGGAAGTAGTTCAGACGCTCGAGCGGTTCGTAAGAACAGGCGCTGGGCTTAACGAAGGCGGCTTCCCAGTGACATATATTGCTCGACGATGCACAGCTTCGCGCACTCTGCTTCTTCATGTTCCGTGACGTGACGGCTACATGCAAAGGTTCATGGAAAACTAGGCTTCCACTGCTGGAGACACGCGCTTTTCACTGTAAGCAGCGTAGACCACACATTGCGACCGCATATTCTTGCCTTTGCATAGCCCTTAAATGCCGTGAAAGCAGCTTTCTGCTACCGCTCCGTACTTTTCGGGGAGTCCACGCCCCGAACACGCTGGGCCGCCCAGCGCTTCTGAATAGCCGCGTCGTTCTTCATCGCTGCTCCCCGAGCAGAGGTGGCTTCCGCATCTCCATGTATTCGCGACCATTACACTCCTTGGCACGTGTTAAAGCGACACGGATGGCTTGTGTACGAGCAAGGGTGCATCGCACCCGAGGCGCGCGCGCATTTACCATTCAAATTAAGCGTGCACCTCCAGTGCGCGCATTTGTTTGACGCGAGGAGGCTTGTTGCTTATCTAATGGGAAGCTCGGTGGCGGCAGCTACAGCCGATCGGTTCCGTGCGCCGAAGCCGCCCATCGCAAAAATGTGGGCGTCGGCGTCAACAAAAACACCTCACCGGCAAAGAACTGACGAGGAAGCCAACACGCAAGACTGCCGCCGCAGCGACCCCAAAAAATCGTGACGTCACGAGTGCGCTCGTAATTCCACTTTACTCCACTGCCTCTGCCGCCGCTCGATAATGATCTCCCGCTCAAAAGAAAGAGAAGAAGCAAACCGGTTTGGCGTCGCTTTTTGTTTTTCTCTTTGCCCACTCGCATCACGGCGTCCTCGCGGCGGTCCGAGCGCACCACAACAGGTTTTTTCGCTTCGGCGTTGGCCAGTTTCAAAATAACTTACGAGCTCGCCAGGCACCTGACTCAGCGACTCGTCGAAATGCGCGCTTTGGCCGGCCGCGCTGGCAGGCCGTGATCGGCGCGCGAGTGTGTGTGTGCGCGTGTGCTCAGCCGGCCGTGCAAGCAGCAGCGAGTCGACCGCGGACCATGGGTTCCGGCGCCTGAGGCGGCGTCACGCGCGAGCTTGACCAGCGGCCAGTGCCCGCTGCCCGAAACGCCCGCAAACGCGCACGCCTAGCGTGCGCGCGCGCGCGCGCGCGGCAGCGCTTTCGTTTGGTGCTGCGACCTCGCGGCGACGCCGGGAGCTACTCAGTGAGCCATGCTAGCCGCCCTGGCCGGGTTGTGGCTCTGCGGCGTCTGGTCGGGTTTCGGATCCGCGGCCCTGACCAGCAATGAAGTCACCGACAACCTGCTTGTGGATACACTTGGGCTCAGCAGCATCGAACCGTAAGTGCCGCGCCCGCTGGCGCGCTTCTACGGCGGTCGGACGGGAGAGTGGGCGCGGAGTCGCATGCCATCACGCGCACCCGCCGAAAGGGTTTCGAGTGACAGCTGCATTCGCTGGTGACTCCGTCATCGACACTGGCACTGTTGTTGACAGATACCTAACGATCCTTCAGCAACAGTCCCGTGCGACGGCGCAACACGCGATGCTATCTGAAGTTTGGGGCGTGGACCTCCGCGTGCTGGGAACGGGGTTAGGGTACAAGCTACGGCTGCGGTAGAGATTCATAAGAAAATGTTTGGAGAATTTGGCAATAGTTCCGGACAGGCTAGACAGTGGTTGTTATTACAAAAAAAAAAAAAAAAATGGCACTTATCGTACGTCCACTGAAGTACTCGCGGAGGTACACCTGATGTAAGCAGGTGTTTACAATCTGTGCAGAAGAAGTAGGAATAAGAAGGCTCCATAGGTTACGCGCTGCCGCTGATGCTACGGCATTCGTGCGTGGAAGCGTACGAAGATTGTCCTCGAATTGTTTATAGCTCTCTGTTTCAACTAACCATTCGGATGTTATTTAAGAGTTCTCCAAAGATGAGAATGTCCTCCATATATAGCCGCGCTATGCTGCTATCAGTGAACAAACATATTTCCCGAACTGTAATGCGAAATTAGAGAAGTTAGTGAATTACACGCAGTATAATCCAAACTTTCTAACTCCATGCACGTGAAGGTATGTAAACCCGCTTGTTCTTGACATGCTTGTACTCCCTGCCTTCATATTGTTCGACTGATCCGACAACAAACCCACTTTATCTGCAGGCCCAGAGTAGTTTCTCAAATGCATTATAATTAGTCCCGAGAAACCAGGACAAACTAAGATAATACTTCAGCAGCATTTCCGCCGTCTAACATTCCGCACTCGCAGCGCTCGTTGCGTTCGAAGACTGAAACGAAGCAACGCGCATTTTGAACACGTATAGTGTGTCGCACACAGTGGAAGCCGATGCAGCTGTGCAGCGGAGACAGCGGCAGGGACACCTGTCAGCGCTTTCACAATGGGCGCCCAAAGCGCAGCGGCGCTTCCCGACGAGAATCCGTTGAGGAAACGGGCGAATCGGCGGCCGACCGTCCGCGACGCGCAGCATTTCATGGGCGACTCCTTCGGCCGTTCGTTGCTTTCACGTTTACTCATCCGCCTGCGAAGGACGCGTGTCGCCGCAGAGAAAAAGGACGCCCTTTTTTTTTTCTTTTCTTCTTCCTTGCTCCCTTCGCCCACCGTTGGCCAGCGCTGTGGCTACCTGAGCCTTCGGACGGTGACCAACGACGGCGCGGCGCACATTAGCCAGACCTCGCTGACCGCTGACCCCTTCGCTCGTTGCGCTGTTCACTGCTGCGGAACAGCTTCTCGGTCGGCACCTGTACGAGAGGAGATGCGGCCGAAGTCGTTTTGCGGTCGTCACGCCGAGTCTAGGTCCCTTCGGTCCGCGCGACTAGGGACTTATTTTGAACTGGAGCGGTTTTCGCGCCAAATGGCGCAGGGGCACGCCCGCTGCCTGCGGTGGTCGCGCGGCGTGCCGCTGAACCGCCCTGGCACCACCTCCCGCACGACGCGGGACAATGAGACCGGGGGGGGGGGGGGCGTCGCCTTCACCCCCCCCTCCTCGCGGCTCGGGTGTGCTGCTGCTGACAGTTGCAAGGTGTACTGACGCCGCTCGGTCGGTAACGGAACGCCAGACGAGGCAGAGTCACACGCAGCGCGAGAAATACGCACGCATTGTTATCAACCGCAGCTTTGCAGGAGAGCGATGCCCGTGTTCCCCGAACGGCAGGCGCAGCCACTCTGAACGACTCCTTCGATCAACGTCACTCCACTGTCAGTTTATGGTCTCCGAGTGGTGTCATGCGGCGCACAATACTCTGTAGTGTTGGAACTTTATGGCAAGTTTTCTTTTTCGGGAGAGGTAGTAGTAGTTATTTGCGCGTTCGAATTTTAATGCTACGTGCACTGCTGAATAATATCAGAATGAAAGCTGAAGTAAAAGATTAGTTAGGAAGACGTGTGTCAGTAAGATCGAATAAAAAGGTTAGCTACATCGCGGTGTATACGGGGTGCACGATAGTTGGCGAATCAAATCTACTAGTCCGTGAAACGGAATTTTTTTTCTATAATATGTGTGATAATATGCAGAAATAAGCATTCAAACTTTCGAAACCTCTGACGCATCTCAACCTGAAATCACTTCCTGTGTCGGCCTCACTAAACCTTCAGTTTTTGAGGTTTAGGTGCGCTCAAACGATCTAATCTATAACGACCTCAAATCAGCCAGACCTCAAACATTTACGCTATCAAGCTTAATTAATTAAGTTCTGGGGTTTTACGTGCCGCTGACAAGCTTTGTCGCAGTGGACCTCGGAAAAAGTTTCAAAGGTTTCTTACGTTTAAAAACACAGACGCAGCCTGTTCTTAGTCTTGTAATATGTTTTGTCATAATCACCCCAGTGGCAAATAGTGTAATTAGATTACATGGACATGCGGACATCTCTTTAACGACAAATCACAATTATCAACTCACTGAATGACAAATTTTGACTAATTAACATTTCATTTATTGAACTTATGGCATATGTTATCTCAGACTTAATCGCTCACATTTAAAGGCCATTTCACTTTGTAATATATATATATATATATATATATATATATATATATATATAAACAATTGTGCCTCAAGATTATACGCCGTCTGACTTGCGATCCAGGCTGTCCCAGATGTGTGCATGTTCTGAAATACCAAAGCGCGTGCCAGAGCCCCCCCTCAAATTTGATTGATGCTCGGGCTATAGAATAACTGCTCACAAATATAATAAGTGAAAATTTGTGACTGAGGTAATTTATTACTGTGGTACGCTGTGCTTTTCATATAATCCAAGTTCAAAAGCCCGCGCGAGTTATATGCCACACCACTTAAAAAAGAAATTGCTAAAACGAGAAGAGAAAAGAAAAATCAAGATGGACGTTGCACTTTAGAGCAGCTTTAGTGCATTGCATGATGCGCCGTTCGAAATTTTTCACCGATGCGAATTGTGATAATTTCTAAAGTTCATCTTCCATTTCGTAGACAGCCCCTCTCCTCTTTAGTGAGCGGACTATTTTCAAATCTAGATACATATATCTGTGGAAGCAGGGCCTTTCTTTGAAATTTGTGACTCACAAAGCTTTGTTTACTTTGTTAGCATTCTGGCTCAGCAAAGACCCTTCGCCACTTGTGCCATCTTTCACTGCCTGTATAGACCAGATGACGTCTGCGCTAATGGTTTCGAATACTAAACTAGTGTCAGGTGACATTATAACGTCGCGGAAATTCGCAAAGTTTTCTCACAGCACTTCGGAAGTCGCATCGTTGACGCCTCAATAATGGCTTCCCGTAATGTGCTCATGCCGGCCCAAGGCACCGAGCGTAACGCAGTGGTAGCTGAACATGTGAATACTATCAATTTAAGAAACAGCACGTGCCATTGATGTGAGATCGTGTGCACTGCACACGCTGCACATGCTGATTTGAGGACGTCTTCTTGCAGAAAAATCATGACGGCAGTGACAGATTGAAGAACTTCAAACTTGCAACACGGGCGCTTTCTATATACTATCATAATTCTCTTTCAGCTACGAGGCTTGATCCGAGCTCGAAGTAAGCAGGTCGCTTTGCATTCAGCAGCAAACGGGCGTATCCGTCCTCTTTCTTCTCAGAACCTGCGCCAAATTAGTTGAGTGGTTGTAGGGTACTGGTGGGATTAGCCTTGCAGTTGCTGCCGGCAATTGCTCCACCGTAGCGACACTTAAAATAAATAAATCACATAATCAGACACAGACCTCCAAATTACAAATGGTCACTCCTCAGTTCACCATGTGGAGGCCAAATCCGTGTCCTGCAGGTAATTTAAAAGAAGGCGAGAGACCTCCTTCCTACACAACCGGTTCCCGCGCGGGAAAACCTGAAGAGAACTGTGATGTCCTGAAGAGAACTGTGAGGAATGCTTCAACAGCTTTAGATTGTGTTGTATACAGCGCGAGGCAGGGACAAGGGCCGCGCTTGTCCTCGTCTTGCGTCCCTTGTCCCTGCCTCGCGCTGTACCACACAATCTAAAATGGAAAACCAACTAGCCCAAACATCACTCTTCTAAGCTTCAACAGCACCGCACTTAGTGCAGTCCTATACTGTGACAGTGCGAGAGCCTTCAATCACGCCGTAGAGAAGCCCGCCGACTTCAGCAATTCCAGCGCAACTCGTACGAAGAGTGGCTCTTACTCAAACTGTATGCCACTCTGCTGTACAAAAACTCACTCTATTTGCACTTGCAATTACACCAACAGGGGAAGCTGCCAGGCTAGCTTTGACATGTACCTCTCTCCAACTGAGCCATCCGAGTCCCTCACGCACCCTCCTTTAACCCTCCTTCCCGCGAATACGCGAAGCCCGCTTCAAGAAGTATCTCTTTTTTAATAAACATATTTTGCTACTACTAAGAGACATTCGTGAGCCACGCTAGGCTAAATGATAGATTGTTTGCTGGTGAGAACGCATATATAGATAGCATTTGCTGAATCGCCGTGGTGTATGCCTATATCTCTAGCACTCTCACTCTTATTTTCCATACGTTTTCGAACACGACCTTGTATACCCCTACCAGCATGACGACAGGTATGCTATGTCAGGGGACGACTGTTTCGCTTCTGATGGCCGGAGGGAACGTGCTTGCGTATGGCGCGTCCTTTTCCGGTAGGGTATACACATACATATAGGCACACCCGTGTGTGGATGGCAGGAATCAACCCTGTAACCAGGTTGACCAGATTCATGGCATAACTGTCAATTTCGCATGCCCCTGGTTTTTCTTTAACGGACGGACACCATGGGATACACTTTTCAGGAGCTTCGAGTCGCCGCAACGGCTAATGTGTGAGGACGAACGTTCTCAACATCAAATAATGTGCCATCAAATAATGTTAGTGGCGATGGGTGCACTACATAATCTGCATTCATCGCCAGCATCACTCAAGAACGCTTGCAGCGCTTGCGCATATTTATACATCCTCAGTTACTATCACAGTATTGCACTTTAACAACGTTTGACAATATCCTGGAAGTCGAGAATGCGCTATTGTTCCGGAATATATCTGTACCTGCCCAGGTCCCGACACCGTTGCTTGGGCTCCGTCAGATATGGCTCTTCGTAAATCTTAAATTTCTTGAATCGGTTAAATTGTGTTTTTTACCGACACCTACTATACATCTATGCTAATAGAGTTTGCGTCTTGCCAGATGCAGCTGGAAATTCGTGAGCCCCTCATGCTCGATTCGCACAATTTTTCGACAGACTCTAGTACATGCCTTTCGTCGCCTGTCGTGGCAGCTCACGTTAATACCGCCCATCGCCAGAGCCGCGTGATCATTCCGGAATAAGGTTGCCATCCGGCGAGCGTAAAGGGGGCAAATTTGCATGAGCTGAACGTGGAGAGCTCAACTCTGGCATTCTGTTTAGGCCGCACCGCGTCTGCACGCCTTGAGGTGCTTCGGGGTCTTGCAAGGAAGGCGGGCGCCGCGCGCACGTGCACTTGCGACCCCGCCGCGCGTCTCTGCCGGGCGTGGTCCGCTCGAAACGCCTGCGAAGCTGCCGGTCGCCACTGCAGACCCTGGCCGCCTTGGAGGGCGCGACGGGATGGCATGGTTCGGAGGAGGTCCTTTTCCTCGGACGCCCTCCTGCTTTGAATTCAGAGAAGGATGGTGATTGCGGTTACGCACAGACGTTAAGACTGAGGTTATCGTGCACGAAACGATAATCTAACGGTATACCGGTGGTCCTAACCTGACCAGGCGGACTTATGCTGGCACGCTAACCAGGTGCTTGTTTCGGGCGGACAGGGAGACACATTTCCCAGCGCCCTACAAACTGGCATATCGTATACTATAAAAAATATGAAGGAAAGGTAAAGCGCTTCTTTAGGAAGCATGTTTGGCCCTTCCGGACGTGCAGCTGGAAGAACTTGGCGAACTCCGAAGCGATTTATACGTTTCGGTGCAATTGCATGGTGCTGTCTTGGTGTCCAGTAAACCGTTTCACCACGGTGTCTACCCGCACAAATACGTTATAGGTATGTTATTTTCATTAGTGCCTGATAGGCAGCAGCAAAATAAACAGGAAAAGACCGACTATCGTGTATTCGGGTGTAGGTGCACGCATGAAATTCAGGGAATTACACTGTTACTATACATATATTATTTCCTGGTTTTGTCTCAAACATGCATTTTCGTCTGCAGCAAGCTGGGGTGGTACGTAGATTTCAAAAGAAGGCATTCGACGTCGCAGCTGCACGCCGTAGTCTTCGGCTCTTTCTCGTGCCTGAACAATGACGTACATTGTTGTCTGTTTGCCTTTAAGAGTAACTCACACCACACGGCCAAGAATCGGGTGACTTTAGCGAAAGATTAAACTAATCTAAAAAGAAGCAGTATTGAAAAAAATTTGAATAGCTGAAAGAATGAAGCCAGATAAATGGGCGCAGCCCGAAAACGTTTGACCAGTAGCAATTGGTCAAACGACGCCTTTTTTGCTAATGGCGAAAAGGTGTCGAATCAGAAATTATAATTTATCTTTCGTTCAGTCTAATCATACACAATAAATGTGCACATATATCAGATGGGGCGTTTTCGCTGTTTTCGTGACGTCACGTGACTGACAGGTGCAGTCGTCGAGGGCTGATTTTTTTATCAATCGTCGAGGGCTGATTGCAAAATTGGAATAGAAAACTTTGGAATAGCTTTTCGTTATAGCTCTCCAGGACTTCAATTTTTCTATTATGGCAGAAGTTTCTACCCCAAGGAAATAGGAGGTGCTGGTAATCAGTTAAATTTGTTAATGATAAGTTCAAGAAGTCTTGCATGACGGCACGTCTCCCGAGCCTAGCAGCAGTAATGAAAACTGATGCAGGCTAGGATCGGAATAAATGGGCCACTAAGGGCCGCTCTCGCCAAGCTGTCTGCTAATTTATTAATAACTAATCTTTTGTGACCAGGCACCCATACCAACCTAATTAGTGTTAAGTGAGACGGTATTAGACAATGGCATGTACGTGATATAAGTAAGCCACTATTTGTAGTGAGAGCTGAACATAAAAGATAAATAATCCTTTACTGTTACAACTTCTGAGATTGAGGAGTTCACTTTTTGTAAAGCCAATGTAACCGCCAGAAACTCAGCTAAAGATACTGTTATGTAGTCAGGAATCTTAAAGAGAAGACCACTCAAAAGTGGAGGAGAAAATTCCAGTGCCCGATTTTTATTCTGATTGCGATGCATCTCTTGCTACGACGCCGTTTATATTTAGCTCCAATAAGTTATTTTGTAAGAGCCTATTTATTATATTGTAAGAAAGGTGTTTCGTGTTGTTTGGATATATAGATCGTCAAATATAACTGGAGGTTCTCTGTCTCACTGCTAATAGGAGGGATCTCATTTAATCGTACATCTAAAGGACCAACAAGTGCGTGTACGAAGACGACCTGAGGAGCGTGGAACTGAGGCGAGGAGAATTGAGGAAATACTACAGACTGAGATATAAAAATTATTTGTAATTTTATATGGAAACGATACATCTTTAAGAAGGTTTGAACAGTCAATAGACGAAATCTACACAAAAGAGATGGTAAGCGTGCTTCTAGGTGTAGCACATTGTTGGCAACGAATTTTGGTAAACCAAGGCGCAGGCGTAAAGCTTCCCGTTCCAGAAGAACATGGGGATGTAATTATTATACCGGCGCACCTGAACATAGAACACATCCAAATTCCAAAATGGGCCTTAGGTACATATTATAAATCATCACAAGAGAGTCTCTCCGCATCCCCGATAGACTGTTGCAAAACCTTTTTAACATTCCAACTGCTCGCACTCCTCTATATTTATATATTCAACGTGCTTGCGCCAACTAAGCTGGTTATCATATACTATGCCAAGGTATTTTACCGAGTCCACCTGAGGTATATTCTGCAGGCGGTAGGTTAGGCTTATATATATTGGATCCCTTACAGGAAAATCTATAATTGAGCATTTTCTGGCGTTAAGAGAGTGGCGAATATTTTGTAACCAGTTTTCTATGGCGCACACGTATGTTTGCAATCGACTATATAAAGAGTAGATGTCATTGTCTGATGCAAAAAAAAAAAAACACAATGTCATCTGCGTATACGTATGTGCATATGCCATTATGACAAGATAGAGATGTTAGTAATATGTTAAACAATAAAGGTGAAATGACAGCTCCTTTGGAACCCCACGCGACTGTCGATGTCTGTTTGAGGAAAATCCTTTCACATAGCAATAAAATTCTCTGACAGTTAGAAATTCACTAAACCATTTTATGATATATTTTTGGAAATCGAGGTTTGTTAATCGACTCAATAATACTTCATGTTCTACACTGTCATAGGCTTTTAATATATCTAAAGTTACTATAGAGCTGCAATCCGTCTCTGGCGTCGTGCTAGTTTTATCCGGCTTTCCAGCTCCACATGAGCATGCCAAATGGTACAGCCAGATCTAAAACGAATTTGACAATGGCTGAGTGCATCTTTGTCCTCTACTGATTTCATAAGACGAACATTGAGAATCCTATCTATTAATTTAACCAAATGAGAGGTTAGAGAAATTGGTCGAATATTGTCCAGCGTGAATCCGTCACCATTATTTTTAAGAACCGGAATAATTTTAGCGAGTTTCCAACGGGAAGGTATCCACGAAGATTGGGTAGAACAGTTTATTACGTCTAAAAGGTGACCTGGGGACTCCTTGAATAAATGTTTAACTATTTTTGTGGTTACTCCGTCCGCACCAATGGCGGAATGTGGCGGACTTTCCACTGCCGTCGCCAGTTCAGCATAGTGATCTCTGTAAGATTATCTAACCGAATTCGTAACTTGGTACATGGAGATAATAAAGAAATTGATGCTCTGGCCCTCTGTTTTCGCAGTAACAATGTATTGTCTGCGGCGAAAATAAAAATTGATTGATTGATTGATTGATTGATTGATTGATTGATTGATTGATTGATTGATTGATTGATTGATTGAAGTGAATCGACTTTCTAAACTCTGAGATTTATTCAATCAAATGTGTCATTTTTCCGCCAGTGAAACCGATCGAGTCAATGTTATTTGGTCGCGGCAATATTTTCTGCTACGAAGAGAATTGACTATCTATCAAAATCTAAAAACTAGCGTGCACTTTTCAAAGTGTTCGCAGTCATAGTCGTCTTTTGCTTTAGAAACTGTATGTCTAAATACGGTTCTGTAGAATTTATAATCACTCACATTTTTTGAACACTTATTATAACTTTTTCCAGGCTGCTTTCCTTCTTTTATAATCACGAGAACACTCAGTATTCCACCAAGGGCTGTAGGAGTAACCGTTACTAGATCGAACTGCAAACACCGATTGTTTGCTAGTCTTTTCAAGGGCAGAACAAAGAATCGCCGTTTTTTGTTCATTGAAAGCATCAAACAGGGACGAAAGCACATTGCTGTCGCCGTAGCCAACTCTCTCCCGTCTCCTCTTCCTCGTTGTCGTGCATTGGATCTTCTACCTCTTTTCGGTAATCATCAGTGCCTCTTTTCACATCTATAGTACTTATTCTTCCTTCCTCCCTCCGGCGTTCTGTGTCAGCTTACAGTAGCGCCCCCGAGCTTACGCTGGCGCTGACAAGCTCCTGGTTCGTTCGGTTTGGCGTGGAACACAGCATCTGTAGAAGGACTTGTTATTGGGCTAGTTGGTGTTTGCTTACCAACATAATGTAGCGCTAAGGCACAATTACAAAGAAGAGACGCAGAACACGCCATTGGCGATGCTAGCAACTTTATTCGAAAGACAGCGAGAAGAGTAAGATACAAATAAAAAAAAACGGCACGTGAGCTAGTAGAAGTGTTTCACATAAAAGAAAAGAAAAAGTAATTGCGTAAGCCAGACTTCTGTTGTTTTGTACCAAGGCGGAGCTTACTTTCTTTCGATCTACCAAATGACCTTGCTAACTCTGATAATCGCCCTCGGCAGTGGCAGGGGCACGCCTGTGTGTTGGGAACAGTATACAGTATATATTATTCTCGCTGTCTTTGGAATAAAGTTGTTAGCAACGCCTGTGACGTGTGCTGTGTCTCTTCTTTGTAATTGTGCCTTCGCGCTACATTATGTCGGTGAACATAGAATCATTGAGTCTATAGCGTCCGATTCCCAGCTCAACAATTATTGCATGCTGAGTTTTCATTACCGTATTATCTTATGAATCGTGAATGACGGAGTTTGACAACGCACTGTGAGATCTACACGGCTACGCGAGGTCAGAGAGACCATGCGCGATCGGCGACCACTGCTAATGCCTGCGACCACTGCAAGATTTGATTGGAACTCTTCTAAAGCTTGTCTGACGCCGCCTACAAGTGTTTCGCGATTAGAATTTGTGATGCCCTCATTTATGATACAAAACAGGCAGACGCAGAAACTGCAGTTGATGAAGCTTTCGATAGAGGACGCATTGAACTAATCCATATATGCAATGTTATTAAAAGCGAACGACTGTCGATTCAAATATGCGCATGGTGACTTTACTTGCCTTATACTTGCTTCGCAAGAAGTTAGCGGCGACCGAGGCTTAACATGAATAGCTTCTGCGTAAACGAGAGTATTATGCTTGAATTACGGTTTGACCATAATAAAGGATCGCCTGACAGAGCCTGAACGTGAGGTGTCCGCCGCATAGTGTTGCTGGTAATGCGAATGACACTGTGCGAGCGTACGGTGAAAACACGTTTTACTTTATTGTGCGCTATCGACGATTGCCAATTCTTTTGCCACAACGTATGAAGTGAACGTTTGATATCCCCTTGTTCGGTCAAATAACTTGATCATGCTTACGACCACAACTGCGCACAGGCTTGAGCGCTGTATTACGTCAACGGTCAGTCAGCTAGTCACGAAGATGACTAGTTGGTGTTTTAAGGAGCATTGCGACAGCGCATGCATTTTTGCATCCGAGAAGCCAGGCACCTAATAGAGGCATGTTCTGCGCCAGTAAAATGAGCGGAACAAGTATCCGTGTCATGCCGTCAACTCCTTCTGCACTAAAGCTTGCTTGCCTAGTCTGTAGAATTCTTAATCAATGAGAAACGTGCAAGACAAGCGCGTCGCCCTGCGGCTGCGATAGAGCACCGGTGTTCCCACCGAGCTTTAGAGATGTTGCGACATACCGCGACATCATGGCAACGTGCGAATGTGTTCGTGTTCCTAAGCGCACGGGCGCGTTCGTTCGCAGGGCAAGAAGGCAACGCAGTGACTGCCCGGTGCGAGGACCGCCTCGCGGCGGGCGTCCGCGAGAGAGCGTAGCCAAGCTGAGCCCTCCACGGGACGTTTTTGCTTTTGTGCTTCTCGAGCCTCGCAGCTCGAAGAGTGGGCAGCAGCTGGGCTGTGGCTAATTTGCGGGGGGTTATTTTAATTTCTTCTTCGATATGCGGCGGTGCACGTTGCCCGTGTCACTTACCGGACCCCGGTGCATCCCGGAACACGCCGTGCGCAGGTTGCCATCGTGAGCTGGCGGTTAGAGCGTGTCCCCCGGCCTGGAAACGTGTTCTTTCTCAACACGTGTTTTTTCTCCTTCCTCTCCATACCCTTTGCCTTATCCTTCGGCGCTATCTCCCTTACGTCACTGCGACTGTGAACGTGGCCTTTCTGGAACAGCGTTGCACGCTTCGCTAACACGCACCTACTTCTTAGAAGAGTTATGCTAAGCCAATGTATGTGCAGAGGTTGGTTGTACTCTGCAGATTTCTGGTTCGCGTTACTGATAACGTGAATGTAACCTATTTCATTTTACAAAATCGGAGATGCCACTTCCGAAACGCGTTCTATGTTTGTGAGTTAGGTCAAACCATTCTTGAACAGTCTCGTTGCCACTTTTCACACAGGATCGAGACCCCTAACGCGGACCAGATGTAACATTTAGAGCGCCTTTCTGTTTTAGTGTTCTGAGTATTTGTAGCTATTCGATTCACTTATTTGGCTAGCTCAGTCGTCCTCTTCACTGCCAGGGATGTCATGTGGCACTACAGAGGGTGTGAAGAGAGCCCCATGCTTACAAGCGTACAGTGCGTGTGAACAACCTCTGTGGCGGAAACGACCCGCCGGTTCAAAAGTCCGTGACTCATCGGTGGTTACTGAAGAGGATCAGAAAGCCGAGGTTGTTTCACCTGTTGGGCATCATCGTTGCCTTACTCAATGTTCGTGCCTTTTGTTTATGCGCGTATTCGGTGAGGCCTCCTCATACAAACCGTGCTCTTTAGTGCCAGAAACAATGAGCGATCAATGCGCACCAGTTGTGTCTTAACATTGTCTACGAAATGTGGGTCGTGTACAGTTAGGCGGTTACGTAGATTGAAGGACGCATCCGTTGGAGGATTATAATGGCGGGAAAAGGAAATTCACGGATATCCGTGAACTGCGGACTTTGTGACAGTTATAGGCCAGCCCCCCTCCTACTGGGTAAAGAGAACGCGGTGTGTTTGTTTCCAGCGTGTGGCGGTGCCATATGAGCCGTGACACGCGTGCGAAGAGGAGGTCGTTTCAACGCCAAGGCAGCAACCGCCGCTTGTTGCTGTTTTAAACGGTCTCGGTGTCGCCGGTGTTCCTGGCCGTTCCACGCGGCCGCCCGCTGAGTATGCCGCGGCGGTAATTGCCGGCCGCCTTCCGAAGTGGCGTGTTGCCGCCGTCGAGCGGAACTGGAGATCTGTCATCGCGTCTCACTCCCGCAGCCTCGCCTGGCGCACCACCCAGACGCGCCCCACGGGCTCCTCACTCGGTCGCACACACGCCGCGGCTGCTCATCGACTTCGGCGTTCTGTTGCTGAGCACGGGGTTGCGATTTCGACCCCCGACCGCGGCGGCCGTATTCCCATGGGGCGGACTGCAAGCAAGCTCGTGTACTTATACTTAGGTGCGCGTCTGTGAAACCCATAGGGGGCTCAAATACAGTGCCCTCAGATGTAGCATCTTTCATTGTGTTAATTGCGTTCGTAGAATAGAATCAATCAATCAATCAATCAATCAATCAATCAATCAATCAATCAATCAATCAATCAATCAATCAATCAATCAATCAATCAAGTCCAACGTTTCGCGCTTGACCTTGCTGCTGACGTATCACTGATTATTATTAGCGTCACTATGGGAACGAATGTACTGTGGGCGCAATGTTTAACATCCCCTGCCTTCTCTCTTTTCTTCTCTTTCCCTGTAAGTTGAAACAAATCGCGACGACAATAGCGTTAAAATCTGGAAGTAACAGCGTTGAAGCCTTCTTGTTTCTTTCCTCTGTCAGCTTTGGCACATTTCTGCAGTCTGCATGATTTCGTCTCTCAAAGCTACAGAGAATAATAATAATATATGGGGTTTTACGTGCCAAAACCACTTTCTGATTATGAGGCACGCCGTAGTGGAGGACTCCGGAAATTTAGACAACCCGGGGATCTTTAACGTGCACCTAAATCTAAGTACACGGGCGTTTTCGCATTTCGCCCCCATCGAAATGCGGCCGCCGTGGCCGGGATTCGATCCCGCGACCTCGTGCTCAGCAGCCCAACACCATAGCCACTGAGCAACCACGGCGGGTGAAGCTACAGAGAGGCTACCCGAGAGACACCGTAGTGGAGAGCTCCGGGCTAATTTAACAACCTATGGTTCTAGACTGGGATTTAAATGGAACTTCACGGGAGTTTTTTTACACCGAGTGATCGTAAAGACATATATATATATATATATATATATATATATATATAGGTATTAATTATGATAGAAAAGCTGAGAGGTCGGCCTGAAATAATGTTCTGACCTGCTACTCGGCGTTGGGGGAAGGGGAAAGGGTGTAGACAGAAAGAATAGAGAAGACGTTGATTATGAGGATGAAGATGGTGGTGAAAATCTTGCACGCTCCAAGACTCTTCAAAGTCTCTTGTCCAGTCCGCTCTCATACAAAAATTTGCTGAGAGCCTTAAGACTATCAGGCTGATGACGAGGATCAGGCGAAGGTCCCAATAGAATCTTCTCAGTTAATGGTCCAACGACAAATTTTGACAAGATGTCTGTCAGCGATTTTCTCTGTACATCGGATCGCGGGAAGATGCACAAGAGGTGTTCTGTCGTCCCAGGAACACCGCATTCCTCACAACTCGGGCTGTCCGCGCGGCCGATGAGATGAAGGTAGCGCCGCGTGAAGGCCACACCTAGTCGTAATCTGTGCAGCAATATTGCATTACACCTTTTCATGTTCGGTGGTATCTGTATTTTCATCTCTGGGTCAAGTTTGTGAAGGCGGTGATGACGATGACCTGGCGAGGCTCAATATACAGCAGTATTATCGTTCAGAAGTCTGTGCACCAGGGCATTAGTGTCTAGTCGTGAAAAATGGGATGGACACCGGCGTGGCATTAATGTGGGCCATCTTTGCTTCCGCGTCGGCAAGCTCATTTCCATGTAAGCCACAGTGTCCCGGAATCCACTGCAACCCGGTGGGCACGTGTGCTTTCGATGCACCGTGTTGCTGGGCTCACGCTGCCGCCAACAGCGGAGCGCCGTCCAGCCAGCGGCGTCGGGTTTCCCGCCGCGGCGCCCACTCGCGCTGGAGCGAAGCAGCGTGGCCGCGCGAGAGCCCCGCGGCAGGCTGCAGCTGCGCTGATGCGGTGATGCGAAAAGGCTTCCGGAGGCGGCTGCTTTGTGGCGCGAGAAATTGGGATTGAGCTTCGCTGCACGAGAGTGCCCTTGCATGTCGTCTGCGAGGCCCACTCGTCGGGGGCAAGGTCGCTTCCATGTCGTCGAATAGGTCCTTTCCGAGGGGACTAAGCTTGGTTCTTTCTTTCCTCGGTTGCGTGTAAATGAGTTAGTTGCCGCTGTAGCTGCGCATGAATTGTTAGCACACTGGCCTTCCATTTCGTCTCGCCATTTCTGCCGCCTAGCAGTGGGCGGCTTTGCTCGCGAAAGTCGCGCTCATCGAAAGCTGACGACCGCTCACCTTGCTGCAAGCAACTCTGTCGATGCTTCCTGGAAGACGCGCTGAAAAACAAGCGGTGGCATCTCTTTCGTGTAATCAGCTGCGCTCTGCGCTAGCAACGTGCTTTATTTTAGCACTTCTCTCCTTCCTGAATGACGCTTTATTTGACGCTTTAGCCGCTATTGCAAGGGTATACCTTTTCAACGCTTTCTACTTGTACCGTATAGAAAAACAACCGACGAAGACGTTCCCGACATTTGTGTAATAAATCATAGCTGCATCAATATTTCAACCATTCATGAAGTTCGAGATCCGTGGTTCCCGTCTACACGGTTTTGGACATAGGCATTACTGTGGCGTAAAAACAAAAATGTGTTTAAACGTTTTACCTATTTTTAATGTACTTTTAAACATGCTGCAACTATCCCACGAACTTCTGGAGGCTTCCATTAAATTTTTTTTCAGCATCATTGTTCTACAAACGACATACGTTGCGCTAACGAATAATAAAAAAAACCCACAGTGTGTGCAGTTCTAATTAAAAACGGGACGTCTCTCTCTATCTCAACGCAAATCAATCAATCGATCGATCGATCGATCGATCGATCAACGGTTTATTTTAGTGGCCAAGAGCAGCTATGGAGTCTTAGTAATGGTGAACTTAAAACCTATGACAAAACACAATATACAAAAAATGCAAGTGCGGTACGCAAAACAGTGTGAGATACAACAACAACAACAGCAACAGCATCAACATCAACATCATCATCAACAACAACAACAATGAAGTGATCGGCATCGAATTAAACTCAAGCCAAGGTCTTTCATCCACATTTTATAAGAATAGTCCTAGGAGAGCTTTAGAAATGCTCAGTTTAACTCGGACGTCGTTACAATTAAAAGAAGGTTGGCCAAAGCTAAGGTGCTGTGTTTTATCCTTAGCGCATACGGAGGGAAATCTTCTGCGCCATCCTGAAAGCTGTGGAGACCACAGACCGTGATTATGCAGGAAGCGTGAAGACTCCTGCTCTCGCGAGCTGCCATGTTCACTCAAGCAGGAAACAGCCGTCCGCCCCGTTTCATTCGTCAAGTGTTACGTGCCGAGAGCCAACGGACGCGGGGATTCTCGCTTTTCTTCATTTTGGCATACGTTGTAGCCACATTTCCTGCGTCATGCTTAGCTGAGGAAGTACCCAAAAAAGAAAACAGGCAAACTTGCAAGCAAGTGCGTGTCGAAAAAGGAGAAAGCAACCGTGTAATCTGCTTGCAGATGACTCCTAATACGCTGTAAAGAGCGAGAGCGCCTCTCAAGGTGTCCTTCACGCCACCCACGGCAGCTTGCCTTTTACGTTGCGTTTGACGGTTACGCATCTCCGGCGCTCTCCAAGAGCAAACGCAAAGCCGTCTGTCTCTCGTGTAATCTCCTGTACCGAACCCTTGCTCCTTTCTTCGAAGGAACGTTTAAGCATATGAACTGCGGGTGCGCATTGTCCGCAAGAATATGGAGCCCTGATTTCCTTCGGAATTACTGGAGTGTATATAGAGTGATCGCGGACTCAGCTCTCTCTCTCTCTCTCTCTATATATATATATATATATATATATATATATATATTATATATATATATATGTATATAGTGCTGGAGCTGGCTGACACTCCCAGGGTTAGTTCTAGGAGACAAACATAAATACCACAGAATGTGGATGGGTAAACGGCGCCGCGGTAGCTCACTTGGTAAGAGCATCGCACGCGTAATTCGAGGACGTGGGATCGTTCCCTACTTGCGGAAAGTTGTGTTTTCATTTCCATTTGTTTATAATTTTTTTTAATTCAATTAGGAACTGCGGATAACTTCCTGTATGCTGTCCTTGGTGTCATCGTTTGTTGGCTTCTTATGATATGACTAATAATCGGCCGCCTCGGTTTCCTTTTGTCTGCTCATTCATTGTGTATATATATATAGATATAATTTCATCACCCCACCTAGTTTTCCGTCGTCCTCGAATGCAAGCTCTCCCGGCTTTGCAAGCGCACAGCACCAAGCAAAACGGGCCCTAGCAGCATCTGCGGAAAGAAGCACGACGTGGGGTTCTTTAACGTGCGCATGAATCTAAGTACACGGGTGTTTTCGCCCCCATCGAAATGCGGCCGCCATGGCCGAGATTTGATCCCGCGACCTCGCGGTTGGATGCGCAACAACATAGCCGCTATAAGCCACCGTAGCGGGTCTCGCCAAACTGTAATGCGTGCAATGTACCTGATATACGTGTTGCTTGTCCTCAGTATGGCTGTGAACGGCAGGCATTGATCCCTTCGTTAGCGCCGATTAACAACTGTTCATTCAGTGAAAAAGCGTTACTGGGCCGTTGACCCAACATATCAATGAAGCGAGACATCAAGGATCTCTTAGAATATTGACACGTTGTAGTGGCGGTCAAGAACATAGTAGCGAAACTGTGAATGATACACTAACCCTTTATTAGGCGAACTTGTGCCCCTAAAAGCAAGTGACATTCAAAGCACAACGATAGCGGTGAATACAGTCGGCGATCATCGAAAATTTGATCTGCGAGTCAAGCGCGGCGGCTTTTATACATGACTCGTCGAAGGTTCCAGCATAATCGCTGGTGCCCGCGTGCCTTCCAGAAAGTACTACACAATTCGTGTCGCGTATACAATCAGCGTACACAAGGTTCGGCGAGAACTACACAACATATAGAATCAACGATCACATTCGAAAAACTTCCGATACATGCAGGCGCGTCAACGCTTAAGATTTGTTAGCCGGTGAAAAGCAGTCACGGCAGTAAACAACAGTAAACAAACAGTAAACAAGTAGATGCACCAATATTTAGTTAATAAAGGTTAACATTAACGGCTGTGAACAGACCCTTCGAACACGAACGTGTATATAATTGCATCCTAACTGCTTGTCGTCATCATTACTCCTCACTCCCCTTTTTTCCTTCTCTTCCCTTTCCCACTGAGCCGAGTAGCAGGTTAGAGGACGCTCAGCATTTCCTCAATATATTCTTTCTCGCTCTCTTTCTCCAAAAAGCTTCGCTTCACATAAATTCCAGCATTGGTGTTGGATCTGCTTAATTATTTTTGAACTACGTGTGGCCTGAAGAAAAAAAAAAGACAAGAGGCGTAATCTTTCAGGGCAGCTTAGCAGCAGTGTCGAGTTTTCGTAAAAATTAAATTTGTGCTGTTTGCCCGTAATTATATTTTGTTTACGCAAATGAACTTGAACCGGTTCGAACCGGTTCGAATTGGTTTGAGCCGTTGTTTGTTCGCTTTAGAGTTGAACCGGAACTGAACTGTTTTTGGTGAGCTGGAACGAAAACCGCAACGAAACAAGTTTCGCTTCGACACTGTGGCCATGCGTTTCGAGCCACCGGACACCACCTCTTGATGCTTCCGCTGTGTACGCCGCCTTCTATGTGACGAGCCTCTGTTGACCCATTTGGCGCTGGCACTTGCATGAGCGGCTTCCACATAATCCCTGTCTGGATTCGCTCCGCACTTGCACGGCAGTAGTTTAGACATGACACCATGCTGTCGGATTTTCCCTCGATAAGGTCTCTTGTGCGCACTATCTGCTGGCGAGAAACGCCCACACTAGGCACGGCGGATTGTCCGTTAGCCTTGTGTGTTCAAAGCAGCTGGCCTCCTGCCGACTGCTCTTCCCCACGACGTCGCCGCGCCCGTTGCCGTCATCTGCATGCTGGTCGGCAAGTGGCCGGCGGGGCGAGGACGGACGTCGCTACGCGACCGGCGCGCAAAACAGACGACAGTTCAATACCGCCACGAGGCAAATGCGGGGCCCGCGCTATCCATCGACGGCGATGGAGGTTATACTCGACGTGGGTCTCCACTTGCGCCAACGTGGTGAAAGGAGACCGCACAGTTACTGCGCGCCCCTCTCCAAGCAAAAGCGTTCGAGAGAGGGAACTGATGCGTTGAACGCTGCATAAATAGCTGCCATATTTTACACGCGCGGTGGCGCGCCGTCGCTGCTCTTGCTCGTATGCGCTTGAGTTACTCGCGACTTGTTTCTTGCTTCTTCTCACCCACTTCCGCCTTGCCCAGCTTTCACTTCGCGTTGCGTATACGGCTAGCCAACCTGATTCGCATTTGGTTAGCTTCTTCGCCATTCTTGGGTTCTACGTTATATGTCTTGCTCCCTCTGGTCTCCCCTTCATGTTGCAAACGTTTAGTGATGCGAGCGACGCCGGTGCGGCAGCTTTAACACGCCCAATTCCTAGGAGATGCACAGATTCGCAAAACATTGTGCTGCCCACGTTATATTATACATAACCGGGAGGCTCTGATACGCAACGGAGCGAACCGGTCAACAACTAAACGCCTGACCTTCGTGGTATAAATCGTGCCATAATGCACGTAACAGTTTCTCCTTGTCCCTCTAACGTTTGACTTTAGATTAGACACGTCTCAAGGTAAATACTTTTTCATAGCAGTGGCAACATAAAAAGCAGTTTTCTAGCTGGCGAAGCCCGTCGCATGAACACAAAGGCTTATTATACAACCACTGTAGGCACGTTACGCATTTCTTTTTTTCGTTTAGCCGGGTCTTCGTGCTTTGCTTATACTGCGTACGCTTAATGCATTGCCAGTTGCCTCCCCTTCCGATCCTGAACCTAAAACGATTACTCTCATTACCAAGGCTCAAAATTACCACTTTAGCGTTGCACTATTGTGCCCGCACGAGGGCACTGTGACCTGTTTTGCACCGCTTGACAATAACACATGACCTGTTCGGTTTAGAAGGCAATTGCATGTTGTGAATGTTCCTTCTTGATCAGCCAACTCGCACATTCTCCGAAGCAGATGTCTGTGCACGTGTAGCGATGAAGCAAGTTGTAGACATCAGAACCGAGTGAAGTCTGTGGCACCAGCGAAGCGTGGACCTCCGCTGTCTGCGACGCTTGTTTGCGTGTTGCGAAGCTGTAATCGTGGTCTGTCAGGGAGCCGTTTCGTCTCGCTGACTCGCACGTTTTCGGGCTTTTGTTCTGCCCGGGCTTGATGGATGGAATGCGCTGCAACACGCCTGGTTGACGCGCTTCCTTTCGCATATGAGTCCAAACGACCCCATAAATCGTCCTTACGCTCAGACACCGTGCTGAGCGGCTGCCTGCTATCGTTTTCTTTGTTGCGGATTTGTTGACATTGTCTGGCATGATTTTACAAGTTTTCTGGAGAATTTCCGGAAGCCTAATGCACGGTTGTACTCTGTAAACTCCGGCAATTAAGTGCAGTCAGACAGACCAAATACGTCGTGGTAAAAGGAAGAAAGAAAGCAAAGCAAAAACAACAGTACCTTGACCGTGTCTGAAAACAATAATGGAAGAAGCCGATTGAAAAAGAAAGCAAAGATGGTGGTAAGAACAGGAAACAGACGCCGACGAAGGTGATTTTTTTTTTCTAACCGACATTTCGGCCCCATACGGGAGCCTGTTTCATTGTGAACAAGGCTGCCGTGTGGGGGCCGAAACGTCAGTTGTAAAAATAAATTTCACCTTGGTCGGTGTCTATTTCCAGTCCTCGCCATGATTCTTCCCGACCAGACGACATTTCGTCAAACCGTGGACTTCATCTAGCAAATGCGATATTTGCCAAACATTTTATGACCAAGAAAGAATTAAAAAAAAAGAAAATACAAAGGAATAAAATTGGAAACCTGAAAACCTGCTGAACCACTTTCACTGAAAAACATATTTAAATAGGTCATACCATAGGAAAGAGCAAATATTAATGAGGAAGTGTCGCTTTACTACTGAAAACTATTATTCCGAGCGAGGAAACAGTCACGGCATTGCTCCGCTGTGTCCTGTTTTTTTTTGTTTTTTTCTACTGAGCTTTGGCGGCTCAATAGGGCAGATGCGTGATTGTCAAATCTTGAGGAGGGGAGCAGACGACGCATAACTACTTCCTTTTGGTAGAACTAGACTAGGGAAAGTCGTTTTGAACATACAGCTTCTTATATTCGATATAAGTCGTCTTTTTGTATACAGTAGACTGCCTTTAGGACGAACTCGAAGGGACCATGAAAATTTGTTCGTCTTGTCAGAAGTTCGTCTTATCAGAAGAATAATTGACATGGTACATCCAAATATCTTACTTCAAAACGTCAAATGAAGTAGACTTACAACGGCGGAAAAATGACATAAAAGACATTTCTTTAGCAGAACTTAATAGAAAACTGTTTTCAAGTGGTACTATATATTGCATCCATCACGCTATCCACTACGTGATGGATGTTTATCGCTTCTGTGCAAATTGGCGAGCAGCCGCAAACGACCTCATCTCACCTAACGACCTTAAATATCCTTTTATGCCTTCATTCTGTTGGAAAAAAGTTCACCAGGGAGTTCAAGCAGGCATCTGCCGCCTCACAGGTCATCAGTGCAGGCTGCGAGCTAGCGCAAGTACGAAGGAGTGCGCTGAGCACGCGGCAAGGCAACGCTGCCCAGAGGTGAAGTCTAGGTCACGCTGAGCGAAGCGGGGACCGAGAAACGAGGCAAAGCGTCGCGGAAGGTAGGCGGAGGCGCGCTGTGTTGACCTTCTCTAGCAGTTGCTACAAGTTTTGTTTGCAATACGGACGTACCGGGTTGGTCTCGTGACAACATCGTCCTCGCGCTCCGTACGCTCTGTGTGCCAGTGAAAGCGTGCACAAGGGTGGAAAGAGGAGAGAAAGCGCGCCGTCTTCTGTCGCGCACATGGCACCGGGGGAGGGATAGGGACGTTGTATTTCGGCCGCGCGCGGTCGCGTGGGCTTTATTTGAAAGCGATCTGTATAGGGGACACAGTCTAGGTAGGCCGACGGTTCGTAGCCTTGCGTGCGCTGCGTTCTCGATAGAAACGATAGCGATAGAAAGCACGAAGGTCACTTCGCTCGATGCTGCTGCCGCGATTCCTCATGGCAGCGTTTTGTGCGCGAGCGCCCGGTGCCTTCGTACGAATGCTACGAGCTACAAGCCAGTGTACAAAACAGAAGAATCAGTAGTTACGTGTGAGGGACTGGAAGTAAATCCAAAGCATTACGGCTGTCCACCGATGTGCCCTCCTTGGTGTAGCATTTGTCCGCTCTATAAGGGCGTCAGAGGAAGCCAGTGAAGGCCTGCTTCTAGCATCTAACCGACATACTTAAACAAAATATAAGCTTATCACCTACGTAGCATACCAGTCAGAGATAAAAACCGACTTGTGGAAATGGTGTCAGGCCTCCGGATTTTACAATGATTCTCTTCATGATCTATTCTTTTCGCTATATCGTCACTGGCAAGCACTACGCTGCACATCATGGCAACGGTTCAATGTGCACGGTAAAGGTGACGATAAGAGAAGTGGATCCGAAGGTAGGTAGCGGTTACAAAATACAGCTTCAAAATAAATGCGTAGAGCTCATTATTGGTAAATTTTGTTATGAAAGGCAAAGTGTTTTCTCGGTCAAGTGAAAAACCGGACGCGTTTCTGGAAATATGTACATTTGTACTGAAAGATCCATATTCGTAATAAAATATACGTATTTAGGAAAGGTCCACATTCGTATTGAAAGATACGTATTTAGGAAAGGTCCACATTTTATTACTTAGTTTTGCACAGTATGACAGCGAGATCAAGCAGAAGGTGAGACCGCGAGAATATTATGCATAAAAAATAATAAGAAAGTTCCCTCGTCAGAGTGTAGTCTGCAGACGTAATAAATAAATAAATAAATAAATAAATAACTAAATAAACAAATAAATAAATAAATAAATAAATAAATAAATAAATGAATAAATAAATAAAATATAACGTGTCGTATGATGCAGATAGTGGCAGGAAGTTAAACATGCAGTCTGTTCTTAGAGTAAGTACTTCAACGCCAACATTTATATAGTACTGACAGTTGGACGAGTTGGTAATTGTTCATTTCTTCGAAACGGCGCCACTGAAAGACACGAACACGGAATGAAACTAAGAACACAAGCGCACACGGCGCTTCGTGTTCGTACCTTTCTGTGGCGCCGTTTCGAAGAAGTCAGCATTTATACGACCATTCCTATCCTCCACAACAAAGCCTGCGCTCAACAAACACACAAGGGGAAACAGAATTGAGGCACAGCGGTGAGCTTGTGTTTTTGCGATTCTTACATGCAGCTCAAAGCAATTTACCGTACGTGACCTGCGACTACTAGCTGCAAGCAAGCGTTCACGCAGCCTAGCAGCTGGCGTCTCAGGTGCTCGGCGGAACCTGACACCCCATCAGTCATGGGAAAGCTGTCTTCGAGCCGCGAAGCCGACGGGACCCGTGGCGCGTACACCGCTGTGTTGACGTCTTTCTTTTCGGTTCCTTTCCGTCTTGCTCCGGTGGACGTGCACAAAACGGCGCCCATATGGGGTCTTATAGGCGACCGATAAACATACGTACGCGGGGCTGTTCGCAGAAGTCGCACCGCAGTATACGGTGCAGCTCTGTCTGGCGCGCAGCTATATAGTGCGTCCGAAAGAACAATCACATGGGCAGCTCAAGCCGATACACGCGATACGTGCTGATAAATAAACGAAGCTCTCGACTTTGTCGAACAACCGGGCGGTGCATGCTTTTCCGTCTGTACTTAGATGCATGAAGTACTTGTACGTATAGCGCGCGGGCTCGGCTGGCGCGAATTCCAGTGTCGAAAGGACTTGCGTTTTTCCACTGGTATGGTCAGGAAATATCGATGCCGGAAGCCTTCTGGTTGAGCAGGAACTTGATATAAGCGTTCTTTCTTTTCATTTCGCTGGAATACTTCAGCTGTCTTCTGACGCTATAGGTACGTCTAATCTGACGAGAAATTTTCTGGCTGGGCTGCTCGTTAAACTCGCAGTTGATTGTAAGTAGCTCGCTCATCTTGAAAAAAGAAAGTGGATGATTGCAAAAACAACATTATGAGGTTTAATGTCTCGGAACTGCACCGTGCGTTATATGAGGGACGCAGTAGTGCAGCTCTCCAGATTATACGATTAATTTTGACCTCCTGGAGTTGTTTGCGTCTTCTGGCAGATTATCGCGAAGTGGTTTTCCGTCGTCTTAACGTCATTATTAGCGCGCATTCACGCACACAGAAAGAGAGAGAGAGAAAACATATCAGAGTTGTGCGATTTTGCAGAACCATAACCCAATTGCCAGCGAAGCTATTACTTTCAAATGCTGAATTAGAATTTATTTTCAAAGCCCTTGGTAAACGCAAGCACTTTTAACTCTGCCCGCATATTACCCATAATGCACCCCTCATCCTCATGCAAGTTGAAGCTCCCGCGACATTGGGCAAACATTCTACGTGCTTAACAAATATACTCTTTCACGCGATTGAACTCAGTAATTGTTACAAGGCCTGTTATTAACTCACAACATTTAAACTGTGTCCGCACACCATCCATATAGCGTGCACCTCTATCGCCATGCAAACTGAACCTCGCTGCCAAATTTATTTCTCCCAGGACACCGTACAAAAAATTCTACACGCTTCATATTACGTCTGATAGAGAAGAAGAACAGGAAGCTTCTTTTTTCTCTTAAAATGTAAATCATGACATATTCGAACGAACAATATTCAGCACTTTATACAGGTGCTAGCTAGTAATTCGAACACGAGGCACGGTAAAACTCTGGTTACAACTTGAATGTGACATAAGAAATTATTTTAACTTTTGTTTAAAAGCTTGTTTCTTGGAAAGATTCGCAGCAAAATGTGTAATGTATTCCAAATTAGAAATGTTTAAAAATGAAATGTTTGTTTACCATAGTTTGTGCGTGGCTTAGGTAATATTAGGTTATAGTTTAATGCAAACATCGTATTTTTGTTATGCACGATACAGGCTTTTGGTATAAAATACTGTGGCAGCTCGTCAATGACGTATGTGAACAAGAAACTGTCAGCCTGGTATTTGACAAGAAAACGAACATTTAGTAATATTCTTGAAAGTCACTAATTAACCCGCAAACCTTAAACGTTGCCTCAACGTCACCCCTAAAGTCCCCCCCCCCCCCCCCACTAACTTCACATGTAAACTCGATGGCACATTCAGCTCTCCCAGGATACAGGGAAAAGATGC